>NW_027283266.1:0-38904 GCF_046629955.1 Centroberyx affinis | reverse complement strand
CCGCATGTCAGTGTGTTGATTTTTTTCTACCGCGCTCTTTTCCCTTTTTCTGCCGGGTTTATTTATTTCTTTCGGGGGGCCCCCGTGGTGCGTTTTAACAAGGCTGTCGCTCTTTGAAGAGTTGGCCCATCACATGGGATCAGCTGTCCTTTCTGAACTTGGGGGGGGCCAAAAGCCGGCTGGTAAGACCTGTCTCGCTGACAGAAGGCCATCAAAATGTGCACACATGCAGGCAGCCACGTGCGCAGAGGTACACCGATGACTGCCTGCACGCACGTATCCACACATAAATGCATGTATAAACGCATACATTGATACCTACATATAGCAATATCTCACACACGTTAGAATCGGATAAGTACTTAAAGCTGCAGTAGGTAACTTTTATTTATTTAGAAGAAATAAAAATAAATCGGCACGTTTGGTGGCCAAAGACGAGCAGGATAATATGTCAGAATCTTAGAAACAGCGGTATCATTCCGCTGCTGTTCTCATTTCAAAGTGAAATGTGTGGAAAACCATCCGACCAATGAGAAGACGCCATCCTGTCAATCACTCCTCCTGTCACTCACTAGGAGCAGAGGAAGGCGTGTCATTCCTTTCCAGAGAGTTAATGTCTTTCCAGAGAGATGATGTCTTTCCAGAGAGTTGATGTTTTTCCAGAGTTAATGTCTTTCCAGAGAGTTGATGTTTTTCCAGAGTTAATGTCTTTCCAGAGAGTTGATGTCTTTCCAGAGTTAATGTCTTTCCAGAGAGATGATGTCTTTCCAGAGAGATGATGTCTTTCCAGAGAGTTGATGTCTTTCCAGAGAGTTGATGTCTTTCCAGAGAGATGATGTCTTTCCAGAGAGTTGATGTCTTTCCAGAGAGTTGATGTCTTTCCAGAGAGATGATGTCTTTCCAGAGAGTTGATGTCTTTCCAGAGAGATGATGTCTTTACAGAGAGTTGATGTCTTTCCAGAGAGTTGATGTCTTTCCAGAGAGATGATGTCTTTCCAGAGAGTTGATGTCTTTCCAGAGAGTTAATGTCTTTCCAGAGAGATGATGTCTTTCCTCCCAAACGTACCTGCAGCACCTTTAAAGGTTCTACGTGCGAAATCTCTAAACATCACCATACCATTGTCAGATTCCTTGTGGTAACTTAGTTGGGACAAGTTCTAGCATTACTGAGTCATGGCTGAAGCTTCTTCCCCCAGATTTTGTACACTTCAGGTGGTCTCTGGTTGTGGTGGCGGTGCAGATTTTAAGTGTTCATCTTTCTCGGTTGCTTTCCCTTCCTTTGAATCTCTCTGCCTCCTGATTAATGGCAAGGCCCCGCTGCTTTGTGTTCCTTTTTTCTAGGTTTACAAATTCAACAAAGATTTCATTCAGGAGTTCTCAGACCTGCTTTCTCACGTCCATACCTGGCGAAAAGTATTTGAAATGTTTGGACTACAGCCAACCACAGAAGTGTTACATCAGTGGTTCGCAAAGTGGGGTCCGGGGACCCCCAGGGGTCCGTGGCACTCTGCCAGGGGGTCCGTGAAAAGAAGTGTACCTCTGTCAAATGACACGTCTTCTGATATCAAGTCACAACTCCTGGAAAGATTGAGAGTGTCTAAATTTGCGGTTCAATTGGATGAGTCCAATTGCAATGCAAGCATGTATTCAGTTTGTTATAGCCTGCATTTATTTTATGATTAGACTTTTATCAATCATTACGTATGAACTAAGAGTGAAACACTTTATCTTGATATGTATGTGTGTGTGTATGTTCTGAAATGCACTTCAAATTAGCACTTTTCTCTTGATTTGCCTTTGATATTTTGTTTAGGTACAGTGTTACTTGCAGCTAATTGATTGATTGTTTTATGGGTATTCTGTCTCGAGATGGTGCAAATATTTTTAATACATATCTAATATCTTTCTAATACATTTCTCTTGTGTTGTTCTTTCACGTAACTAAGACTATAGAAGTGTAAAAAATAGGCTACGTCAGATTATTCCAAGGGACATACATGTCAAGTCAATTTTTATTTATATAGGCCAAAATCATAAATCAGAATGAGGGGGTCCCTGATATATTCTCTATCTTGTAAGGGGTCCTTGGCTGAAAAACAATTGAGAACCTCTGTGTTACATTATTACATTATCATATTATCAGAGAAGGTGTAGCAGCCAGAGTTGCTTGTGTGCCATCAGTAGTAAACAGTTCCCACCCTAGTAAAAACGGCATCCCCGGAGCAGGTAATTTGACTTTCAATGATTGTGATTTTTCTAATGAAATTAGGCAATAACATGGCTTATGATGGTGTAAATATTGCGACCTGACAGTAACAGCAATCTCAGTGTATGCCGCTAGTATATCAGTCATTTTGCCCTGTGTTGGCCAACGTTAGTGGGATAGTTAGCAGACTTTCATCCTACCCATTCAAAAATTGTAATAGCAGTCTGTAGAGAGCATCTCCAACAATGCCAATTGGTATTATCTAACCTGACTCCACTGTCCAGATGGCTTAAACAACTATTTATTAATGGAAAGAAATCCTTGATTCCAGCTTTAATATTTGGTGATTTCAACAGCCATGTCTGCTTACTGAATCTTTTAACCTTGTTCAGTCTGTAATAGGCCCAGCGCATTCAAAAGGCCTATCCCCGCACTCTATCGCTATCACTCCATCCCCAACCTTTGTCTACCTGCAGCTACTGTGTCTGAATTCTCAAAGGCCTTCATTGCATTTCCAAGCATTCCCATATCATCAAATCACTCCCATTGCACAGACATGGGGGAACTAGTCACCCTTTTCAACTCCACTTGTTTAACCATTCTGGACTCTGTTGTTCCTCTCCGAATAAAAAAAAATCAAACCAAAATCCCTACCGGGGCTCATTATGATATTTAGAAAGAACGCATGTGCAATTATGAAGCAGTTAAGGAAGCTAGAGTCGCCGTTTGTCTCTCATCTTATTTCCAAGAGTCATCATAACCCCCTAGATATTGTTTAATGTCATCAACTCTGTCATCAATTCCCATCTTTTCTGTAGCACTATCCCTAGCTAAGTGTGAGGAATCCCTGCAATTTTTCACCCAAACAGCTGAAAATATAAGGCTGCATATCTGAACCCCTGCCAGGGACCTCTCCACTTATCCTGAAATCTCTGCTGAATTGGCCTGCTTTTGCTCCTATCTCCCCACCACTTCTGGAGGAGAGTGTTTCTCATATGAAATCCTCTCCTTGTCCCACAGACATTCTCCCTCCTACATTTTTTAAAGAAGTTTTTGACATTGTTAGCCCTTGTACTCAATTATGAACAGCTCAGTGACCACTGGCTTCTTTCTATCTGGTTTTAAATATGCAATAGTCCGGCCCCTCCTGAAGAAAACCAACCTAGATTCTGTGATCCTCAGTAACTACAGGCCTATTTCAAAACGACCATTCATATCTTAATTCCTATCTATCTCCTATCTAAAGATTTAGAGACAGTTGTCTCGACTCAGCTGCTGTCTTTTCTGAACCATAACAACAGTTTTGAAAAATTTCAATCTGGATTTAGAGCATCTCACAGCACAGAGACAGCTCTACTCAAAGTAACTAATGCCCTTCTATTAGCAGCAGATGCAGGCAATTGTGCAGTTTTTATTCTTTTTGATCGAAGCGCTGCCTTCAATATGGTTGATCATGCAACTTTAACTAACCTAACCCTGAAGCATTGGGTTGGTATAACAGAAACAGAACTGAACTGGATCAGCTTGGTCCCCTGCCAATAGAACTTTCTCTGTCACCATAACTAACTCGTCATCCTCAGCTCATTTTACCTGCGGTGTTCCACAGGGTTCAGCTTTAGGTCCCGTTTTATTTTCCTTATGCATGCTCCCACTTGTTCACGTTATCCGGAAACATAACGTCTCTCTTTCTTTTTTTTTTTTTCTTTTCCCATATGTTTATTGATTTTTTTTCAATAATAACAAAAAACAATGCACAGCACAACAACACATTGCACATCTGGAGACAAGGGAAAAAGGAAAAAACAATACACATGGCACATCCATACACTGAGCACACACACACACACACAAACACACGTAACATCAAGCATAGTCCTCAAAAGGCACTTCTATTCATCTTCTGGCTCAACTAAGAAATTCCCCAAGTCCCTATGTTCAATAAAATGTATAAAAGGGCCCCATATCTTTTGAAATACTTCCTGTTTATCTTTAAGTATATAGGTGATTTTCTCTAAGGGTAGGATTAGAGATATTTCCCTAATCCATTGACTTATTCCTGGCCTATTTATGTTCTTCCATGAAAGAGCTATTAGTCATTTTGCTTGTAACAAACATTGATCTAAGAAAATTTGCTCACTTTTCCGTATACCATGCCCCTTTGGATATAGACCCAGGATGAATAATTTGGGCTCCGAGGTCAGTTTTTTGAGTTTTTGTAATGAAACTTCGGAGTTGCAAATATAAAAAAAAAAAATGCTTACTTGGGATATCATATTTATTTCACAGATTTTCAAATGACATGAAACTTTTATCCTCTGGATTAAATAGGTCCTCAACCTTTGATATTCCTTTATTGACCCAGATTTTGAAACCAGCATCAGACCTGCCAGGTATAACGTCTCTTTACTGCTACGCTGAAAATTCTCGGATACACCTGCCTCTCAAACCTAGCAGCCCGAAAAGTTTTTTTTTACAACTCAACAGTTAAACTGTCTATTGAAATTGCGGAATTGTTCTTTTGACCCCCGTATCTCCACTCTCTTAATCCAAAATAAACGAGGTAGCCTTATCTTCAAACATGAAGCAAGTGGCCAGAAGTTTAAGGGTGTATTTTGACTCTAACTTTACCTTAATCGAGCAGGTGAACAGGGTAATTCAGTCCTGCTCGTTTCAGCTGAGAGATATATCCAAAACCAAACCATTCCTATCTTCTACTGACTAGGAGAAGGTCATGAATGTCATTATTTTCTCTCACTTAGACTACAGCAACTCCCTCTACTCCTGCCTCAGTCAAAAGTCCTCACGCCTCCAGCTCGTACAGAATGTAGCCGTCAAGGTTTAACAGGTGGCAAACACAAAGACCCCATTACTCCTACCCTTGCTTCCCTTCACCGGTTACCTGTCACTTTCGAGATGTCGAGATTTTACGGATCCCTTTTAAAGCTCGTCTAGGCCTCACACCTATATAAATCTCAGATCTTTTAACCCGATATGAGCCAGAGTGCAGTCTGAGATCCTCGGCAGAGCTCTTCTCGCCATTTCTCAGTCTAGACTGAAAACAAAAAGGTGATCGGGCATTTGCCATGAGAGCCCGTGCACTGTGGAATGGCTGAGGAAGGCTAGCAAAGTCAGTGTCTTCTTTTGAATCACTTCATTCGAATCACACTTTCATAGACTAGCCTTTATGTAATTGTTTTCATATTTTTAATCTTGTGCTGTTTCCCTTTCTGTGTTTAGTTCCTTAAAATGTCTGCAAAGCACTTTGTAAACTCTGTTTTTAGAAAAGTGCAATGAAAATAAGGTTTATTATTATTATTAGTGTTCAAAAAACTTAAGACCACATTTCCCATAAATCCCATTGCTTCCTGATGCAAAGAGAATCTTTGCTTCTTCAGTCAAAGTGGTGATATCCTCGAATATGGTTGACCAAATGTTCAGAATTTTGGTGTATATGCTTGAGGGAATGTAGATATGAAATGATTTGTGATTGGTCAGTGTGGGCGTGGCTTATCAAATAGTGATTTGAGATGTTATATGCTACAGATCAAAAGCTTTGCACAAGAATTGAGTAGGTAATAGTGATACCAACTGTAGCAAATACGAGAGTAATTGGCCACAAAAAGCCTCCAGTAATTCTTACAATATTTCCAATCAGGCCATTGTCTTCAAAGTCACTTAATTCAATTTCCGTTAAATTGTTTGTTTACGTATCTGTGTGTGTGTACGTGTGCGTGTGTGTAATTTTAGATATAAGCATGTACTGTATGCATGTAGCTATGAAATGTATAGATTTTGACTTGCATATGTTTGTATATACTGATGCAACAATTCATGAAATTTCACCTAGCCCACACACAATACTAAAGTATAGGAAACAGCATATCTGCCAACCTACTTTACTCCTTTAGACACTCATGCACACAAGCAATATGAAGGGGCGTGAGAAGCCCCTAACCCTAACCTGCAATGGTAAAGGTATGTAAGGCAATAAATTAAAATGTTTACTTACTACTGATACTGCTGATAGTCTCAAACACACAGAGGTCTCAAAGTAACTTGATGTCCAAAATCCGACCCAGGTCCCCATAAATTTCTCTGTACAAAAGGTGAAAAATGGATTGTACCTCTCAACTCAGTCCAGGACAGTATGTTCAGTTTTCTTAAAAAAAAGGCTCGAAGAGGTAATCCATCCTGTCAAAAGGAAAAATCTACTGAAACTCTTCTCCCATACAGGCGTGGAAAGTTCAGGTCCTCCAAACTTTTCCCACACCTTTTGCTATTGGTCTTTATTCAGTGCGAGTTTATACGATCTTTGGCTCAAACGGGCCTTAAAACGACCTTAGTTCCAAACACACCAGCCACCACGTTATATCAGCAAGGCTTTTTCGTTATCCTCCCACTTCCCGCCTCAAAACATCTTTTAGACCTACTGTAGGAGCGCAGGGTCTTACCACGGCGAGTCAGATTTACAACACATGCAGTGAGAATAGGAATGTACGTATATAGTCACATACATTGCAAACTTGTCCAAAACGTGTCCAACTACATGATCTCTAATGTGTGAAGTTTGTGTAATATGAAAAGTCCATGAAATCATTGGCGATCTGGGGAATTAGTGAGCATTCATACAGTTTGCTGGAAAGGAACACCGAACCAACAGAATCCAAGTTGATGATTGGTCAATCTCTAGGATCTCTGGCCAATCCCACAGCTGTGAAGGATTTGGTTGCCAGGTCTGTCCAACTTTGTCAACTTGATAGAGAACTAATACTGACACAAGGCAATAGTAAGCGTGCCCTCCCCTCCCACGAATGCTGCAGTCCCCCTCAGGGCCAATCAGTAAGTATGTCATCTTGTTTTGACCTGTAATTGTAGCCCCCCCCCCCCCCTTGGGCTAATCAGTGTCATTTGGAAACTGCCAAAATGCAATGCTGGGAGGCATCATTCCTCCGTGAAAATTGGATCAGTGGTGATTGGTGTATATCGTGTGTAACACACAAACACAAATGGTTCAGCATCACCTTTGGGCCGATCAGTGTAATTTTGAAAATGTCGCAATGCAGGTTGTGAGATGCATCATTTCCCCAAATGTTGTCAGAACCCAATGGATGGATGGACTGACAGGTGGATGAATGAATGGCAAGAGACCGATCCTTAGTCTCCAGACAGTATGAAAATGAAATGAAAATAAAGTACAAAATACAAAAGTATATGTGTCAAAGATGATGCAGAATTTGAAACTTTAGTTTACGACTTTAGTTCTCCACAAAGTTGCGTGACGCCTCACTGAGAGGCAACAAGTCTACTTCCTTTTAATGGGCCTGTCAAACTCCCCCAGTCTATCCAAAGAAAATGGGCCCAGTTTACTCGTAGTTGCTGTTTTACTGCAATTACCAAAATAAGGTGATTGTGAAATTTGCTGCCATGTCACGGGCCATTTTAGGTGACTTGATGGAATAGTGTTCGTATAGTTGCGTAACAACACATAAAAATCTTTTTAACCGGTCTCCAATTTTAGTGGAAAGATCAAATCTATTTCTTTTGTATTTGTATTTATTTGTTCTATTTATTTGCAATGACTTGGCCTAAGCCTTTCATGGACATTACTGTTATTACTACTACTGATAATAATAATTTTATTTTTTCAAAGCACAGTTACAAAGTGCTTTTCATAGGAGTAAAAACAGATCAAATCAACAGCAAAAGAAATGAAAGCAAGGAAAGAAAAATAAGCAAACCGTGATAGGGGGAGTCACAAACAATAAAATAACAAAAGATCATAGCATGAATGCAGATCTACAAAGAGAGACTTCAGTATGGCTATTTTGGTTTTTAGAGGGTTATGAATATTCGTAATCTCCCCTGCCCTCGTCCGCCCGACGCTCTCTGTCAGATGTAGCTTGATTTCCAAAGGTCACTCATATCCACGAGGTTTCTGTCTTCCGTCTAATTATTCCACACCAGCAGCTACGTCGGTGAAACGCCTCGGCTCTCCAAACCCCCCTTAATCTCTCCTGGTCCAGCGGCTCCGTGTGCGAGTGAGAGAAACTCATTAGGCAGAGTCTGTTTAAGTTGTGTTCGACCCCCCGCGGGGTCAAATGTTGCGGATTGGAGGGGGGGGGGGGTGTTGGGGAGGGGGGTGCCCGACCTCTCGAAAAAAAACCCCGCACCGTCTAATCTCTGGCCGCGGATCTGAATTAACGAGGAGAGGGTTTTTTTTTTTTCATGTGATAGAACATGCTCCTTCTTTCTGGGAAATGTTCTTTTTCGACCCTTTTTTTCGCGTTCATTTGGGAGGAGGGATGGAGCGTTTCTTACACTAGAAAGGTCACGGCGCCGTCGATCGACTGCGGATTTGTGTTTTAGCGTTGAAATATCTCGGCTTTCAAAATGTTCCTTACGCGGCTTTTCCTTCTTTACAAAGCGGCGTTGCTTGATTTTCACGATCTCGCAAGGAAACGGCACTTTCTAGCGATGTTACTCGCCCTTCGGTTGGCCTTCTCTTGCATCACCGGAATCCATCGGTCGTTCTCGGGTAAGGGTGGAGGCAACCTCTTCTCTGCTGTTTCACAAGCCTTATATACAGTAGATCATAAGGTCTCTCATACATACGCACACGGCATTTACTGCAGTATATGTCTTTCTACCATTCATGCAATATTAATGTTAAGTATTATAAGCGCGTCAGTGCCGATGAGGTTTTCTTTTCCGTGCTGGCCGTTGCAGCCGAATGGGTATTAATTAGGATTCAGGAATTACAATATAAGCACACAAGGTATAAGATAAGTAATCAAACATTAACATAAAAAAACAGTGAAATAATAAATTAGAGTGAAAACAGTTGTGGCGTTACATAAGCATATGATGTTGACAATTTAAACGCGTTAAGTAGACTGTATTGGTTGGATGTATGGGCAGTTACTTGCATATAGATGTTACTAACAGACATGGTTGCTTGCTCAATATGAATTACAAAATTATAAGCAGTGGTGGAAGAAGTACTCAGATGTTTTACTTAAGTAAAAGTAGAAATACCACAGTATAAAAATACTCTGTTACAAGTAAAAGTCCTGCATTCAAAATGTTACTTAAGTGAAAGTACAAAAGTATTAGCATCAAAATGTACTTAAAGCAACAAAAGTAAAAGTACTCATTATGCAGAATGGCCCATTTCAGAATAATACAGTATATATTATATTATTGAATTATAATTATTTATGTATTAATGTGTAAGCATCACTTTAATGTTGCAGCTGGAAAAGGTGGGGCTGATTTCCACTACTTTATATACTGCTGGGTAGCTTACAGTAATCTATAATAATACATCACAGTTTATTAGTTGATTATATTTTGTATTAATAATCTGAATCTGCAAAGTAACTAGTAACTTAAGTTATCAAATAAAGGTAGTGGAGTAAAAAGTACAATATTTCCCTCTGAAATGTAGTGGAGTAGAAGTATAAAGTAGCATAAAATGGTAATACTCAAGTAAAGTACAAGTACCTCAAAACTGTACTTAAGTACAGTATTGAAGTAAATGTACTTAGTTACTTTCCACCTCTGATTATAAGTAGGTTCTACATTATATAAAGAACTTACACAAGCTACACAGCTTTTGGACTTGAATGAATAAGCGCTATCTATTCCAGTGGTTCTCAACGTGAGGTCCAGGGACCACCAGGGGTCCTTTGGGGGTGTTCCAGGGGGTCCGCAGCAAATTGATGAATTGTTAAACTTAAGCATTATTTCAGTTAACACAATTAGAGAATGTAGAAGTAGTTTCACTGTTATCTCTCCACCTACAATACAGATAGTCATGGAATTCTGGACTCATCATCATCAAATCATATCTAGGAATGAAAATATTCTCAGATTTGGGTCCGAGAGACAAAATCTCATCGAATGTGGGTGCACGTGACTAAACTAGGGGTCCTTGATATGATATTGAGCAGGAACGTGTTCATCAGCGGGCTTTAACTTTGATCAATACTGCATCGGGGATATGTAACCATCCAGCCCCTCAGCACTAGATGCATCACCTGTATCCCACTGTAACACCGCTACACGGGGGCATGATTAAATCCGACCAGCCCCCCCCCTTTCCCTCCGGGGTCGTGAGCTTATCCCGTCTGAACCCACAAGAAAAGGTTCACGGAGCCACCGGTTGCCGCGTGAAAAACCCCCCCCACAAAAAACCCCACTGGGGGACGGGAGGGCCATTGAGTGGCTCAAATTGCCTATGCTGTGAAAAAAAAAAAACTACAGTGCAGCCCCACCGTCAGCAGTTTCATCACTCGCTATTTCCGACAACAAGAGTATTTTCTCCGATAAGGCTTTTGTGTCTCTGCTTGGTTCCCTTCCACTCCCCCCCCCCCCCCCACTGCGATGAACACCGCTCCTCAAGGTCAACGCTGCCCACGGCTCGGATGCGGGACGGTGTGAGGGAGGGAGGGAGGACGCACACACACACACACACACACACACACACACACACACTCGCATATGTCCACGGACGCCCTCGAACACCGCTTTAGCTTAACATAATGACACAATAGAAAACCACCGTGTAAAAACCGCTGTGTAAGTAATAGCGAGGGCTTGAATGGCTGTGACCTATTCGGGGGAAAAAACCAACGGATTGCGCAATCGCACCTGTGGAAAACACACACGGGCCGGCGACATCAAGGCTTTCCATTAGAAGTCGTGCAAGCATGAATAAAACACTGGCTCATCCTTTTTTTTTTTTTTTTTTCTTTTCTTCCGTTAAGACATAGTGGCCTTCTGCTAACTTGGTTTCCCGTTATTAGATTCGGCTTCTCATAGGTCAGTGCCTTTGTGAAAACGGGCTAAATAATTATACCGGATGCATAGGGCAACAATCCTTTTGTTGGGGTGGGGGGGGTGGGGGGGGGGGATTGGAAACAAGCACACAAACACACAAGAAAGGAGATTACAACGCGCCTCATTATTACCTCATTGGGACTATGTTGAAAACATGATTGCATTCCCCCGCAATAAACATCGCCGGAGCTAAAGCGCGATAAAGGAATATTGTATCAATTTGCGCGTGTAATCATGATGTGAAGATGGAGTCATGGTGGGGAGGGGGGGGTGGGAGAGAGGGGGGAGGGGAGGCCTCTCTCTCAGGCATCAAAGACCTACAAACGTCTTCCCCACCGGCAAAAAATAAAGCGATCTCGTTAGTTAAATAAGTTGCGAGCATATTGATTAGAGGTGTTTTTTTTTAATTTGCCTCACCTCTCTCTCTCCCGACTGAGCGGCGAGACGGCCTTAAGGAAGGGGAGAGAGGGGGGGAAGGGATGAGAGAGAGAGAGAGAGAGAGAAATGAAAGATGAGAGCGAGAGGAACAAAAGCGGATGAATACGCAGCAAATACGGATCCGAGCGCTCTCGAGCGGCCGGGATCAAGTGATGACGATTATGATTTTTTCATGAGATTTTAATACGTAACCTTGAAACAGATTATGTAATAACACCACATTATGTAATAACTCGACAAAATGTAATCAATTTTCACTTCATTATGTAATAACACCCGCATTTTGTAATAATCTGCCGCATTTTGTAATACACAGCCTGAACGCAATATGTAATACATTTCCCCACATTTTGTAATAAATTGGTGGTTATTTGTCATACACAGTGGCAATTCAAGGTGCTTTACAAAGATTAAAAGCTTTATAAGAACACTGAATAAATAAATAGTGGTGTAGATGAAAAACAAGATTTAAAATAAGTTTAACATTTTTTAAAGAACTCAAATGACTCAACTATAATAACTCTTCCATGAACAGTGTGGTTTTGAGTCCTGATCAATCAATCAATCAAGTTTTTATTTGTCAGGTGTAATCATTCAGGTGCAATCACAGTGAAATCCCGTCAGTTCTGATTTACATAGATTTTGATACATAATGGACTGTATTATTACATTTTCATCATAAAAAAAAAGTGCAACTCTCGCATTTTGTGATAACCACGGCAATATGTAACAATTTATTACAAAACGTGGGGAAATTTATTACATTTTGTCGAGTTATTACATAATGCGGTGTTATTACATAACACCGTGCGTTGTTGCGCGGCTCCGTCGCAAAAGACGCGACGGCAATATTCCACCGAAGCATCACCCCACATTCGCACGCCGCTAAACACACTCATCCTCGGCCCTTCTTCATAAATTAAGCATGACCATTTCTAAACATTTACATAATATTCTCAAAATAGCCCCAACCAGGGGTATTTGCATGCTTGTTGCGCTATCAAAGCCTCGCACACAGATCTTAGACCGCATTAAACACCGCTGCTCCTTCACTTTTCCCTTCGGGTTAGCGGTCAAGTACAGTACCACCACCCCCCCCTCACCCCTGTCAACGGTCCTCCCGGTGGTCAACGCCGCCGGGGGGGGGGGACACGGGGAGAAAAAAAAAAATATATGTCTCAGGGGACAGACAGACGGGGGAAAACGCTGGCTGTCACCACTGCCTTGCCCAACTTTCTTAAGTTGCCACTAATCAACAAAGAGCCTGTTGAGGTTGCGGCCCAAGGGAAGCCTCAAGCTATTTTCCAATTAGTGTCACCAGAGAGACAAATAGGAATTCTACACAGCACACTCAGAGAGAGAGAGGGGGAGAGAGAGAGAGAGAGAAAACAAGGAGGAGGGGAGGGGATGAGAGAGGCGAGAGCGGAGAGGATAAGAGCGCGTTGCAAGGGCAAAGAGAGAGAGAGAGAGGCAGAGAGAGAGAGAGAGAGAGAGGAGGCAGGCCCCCCTAAAAAAGAAGGAACAGTGAAAGATATAGAGCCGGGTATCTCTTTTCTCGAGGGGTGAGCCGATTAAACGATTGTGACAGCAATTTGGGGGCGAAAACAACAATCCCCGAGACAGACGGATAGACAGTGGGGCCGCGGCCTGTCTGAGAGAGAGAGAGAGAGAGAGAGAGAGAGAGAGAGAGTCATTCATTACGGGGGGGTTGCGGCCATCGGAAAAAGACGGACAGAGCTCGGTGCTCGCGCAGTATCAATTAACTCCGGCCCCCCGCTTTGTATGCCGCGGCGTGCGTATGAAAGTCGACAGTCCTTCACCGAGTCCTCTTCGCCTTTTTAAGATGCAAGCCCTTTTCCATCGCTCGCTCAAAGCCCCTCACAGTCCTCTTCCACCGGCTGCGTGAAGGCGAGCAACGCTTCCTGCGCTTGGATCGAAAAACAAAAAGGCAGGAGTGACTCAGCGGTTTAATTTCTAGGTGTGTGTGTGTGTGTGTGTGTGTGTGCGCGAGGACTCGATTTGGGTACAGTGAAGGTCACAGTATTATGCTAAAAGATTGCGATTGCAGCTCCCGTGGTGCTACTGGTGGTGCGTTAACATGCTGTGTTTTCTGCATTATGCAATGTGTGTTTGAATAGAAGTCGGGAGTAGTTGCGGTCGCCAAGTGGGTAGAGAGGCCGACTTGTGAGTGGAAGGCCCCCGAGTTCAAGACCCGCAACCGCCAAAGTTGTGTCCGTAAACCAAAAAAAAGCCATGCATCCTTGACACTAGCTTCTCGCTCTTTGTATGTCGCCTGTCAATCACCTGTCAATCAAACAGAGTGGGTGGAGCTTGGGTTTTCTGCAGTGGTGGAAGAAGTACTCAGATGTTTTACTTAAGTAGAAGTAGAAATACCACAGTATAAAAATACAAACTGTTCAAAATGTTACTTAAGTAAAAGGGTTAGTACAAAAGTATTATAATCAAAATGTACTTAAAGCAACAAAAGTAAAAGTACTCATTATGCAGAATGGCCCATTTCAGAATAATACAGTATATATTATATTATTGAATTATAATTACTGATGTATTAATGTGTAAGCATCACTTTAATGTTGCAGCTGGAAAAGGTGGGGCTGATTTCCACTACTTTATATACCGCTGGGTAGCTTACAGTAATCTATAATAATACGTCACAATTTATTAGTTGATTATATTTTGTATTAATAATCTGAATCTGCAAAGTAACTACTAACTTATCAAATAAAGGTAGTGGAGTAGAAAGTACAATATTTCCCTCTGAAATGTAGTGGAGTAGAAGTATAAAGTAGCATAAAATGGTAATACTCAAGTAAAGTACAAGTACCTCAAAATTGTACTTAAGTACTGTATTGAAGTAAATGTACTTATTTACATTCCACCACTGGTTATCTGTCAACGCAGTTTGAGTTTCTTCATCTGTTCAGCCATGGTGGCTATCACTGCTCATGCGAACTACCCAGTTCTTCTTCTTCTGTTTATTCCAAACAAACCAGAAACGTAAAACGTCCTGCGCCCCAAAGGATTTTTCCCAGGAAAGAGCCACCATACTCCGGATGTTTAGAACAGCAAATAGAAAAGCTTTCATGAACTGGATATAGGTTGAATCACTGTTGGCATTAGAGAGAAGCAAAATGGACGTTTATTTATATGAAAATGTTTGAGTGTCACCAAGAATTTGCCTTTTTTTTACACTTGTTGGACGGTGCCATAAAACACACTCTCAGCTAGGGCTGGGTGATAATTCAATATTATCGTTTATCGTCTTTCAGTGGAATCATATCGTGATGATATGAAGATATTTTGATATCGTGACACACATTTCTGCTGTCTAAACTGATGATGACAAGCAAATTTTACTTAAAAACTCTCATAAAATGAGGTATGGTAGGAATATTATTTGAAAATTTCAGTTTTGTTTGACATCACACCTAACATCACCATTCGGTTCAATGAGATGAACATTCATTTGATTATTTAACGTGATTCTGCATACATGAACCATATCGTGATATATCTTGATATCGAGAAAAATCCTTATGATTATCATGATATTGATTTCAACCATATCGCCCAGCCCTACTCTCAGCCCTCTGTACGTTCCCCTTCGCCGTCCCCATCGAAAGCGGCCAGCGCCACAATCTGTAAAACAACTTCTTCTACTCTTAGAAATGTCGCGCGCTACTTCTCTCCACGCCGCCCTCCTGCCGAGCGACGGAGAGCGAGAGAGAGAGAGAGAGAGAGAGAGAGCGCAGAAGGGGGACGGGGAGAGAAAATAGCGAAGGGAGCGGGAGGCTTCCTGGAGCCGCCCGAGCATCCCTCCCCTGCCTCTTCTGATCCCATCATCACGCCATGCATTAGTCAAGCCTTGTGGCCCCTCTGACGTCTGCAGAGAATATGTGAGGGGAAGAAGGAATCCATCAAGAGTAATGGTATTGCTGTATGCCCTCAGGGCAGCCATCTTTAATCCGTACCCATCATGCCTCAGCCATAAACTATGCAATCACGGCCCCGTTTGCCGGCAACAGGCAAGTCCCCACTCAGCGAGCGCGTGGTCTTCATGCTCTATTTAAGAAAGAGTCGGGGGGCTTTACTTTAGATTTTCTCCGTCTCCCTCTCTCCCTCCCTCCCTCCTCTCTCTTTTTCTCTTTCTTTTTTTACCTTAACCAGATGTGTCAGGTCCCTCGTCTCTCCTCCGCTCGCTCACTCTCCTCTTCCTCCACTCCTCTCCTCCCCTTGGCAGCTGTTCCCTCACATGGCCTCCCGTCTCTCTCTCGCTCTCTCGCTCTCTCTCTCTTCTCTGCCCGACTCGAGGTTTGTCTCTCGCTACTGCTCTCTCTCTCTCGCTCTCTTTAGTTCTCTCAGTCCCTCTCTCGCTCTCTCTCTCTCTCTCTCCAGTCGGTGGGTTTTGCAGGTAAAATAATAATAAAGCAGTGCAATGCAGCATGGCGCAAGATGGTACACTATAGCAACTGCAAAACAACAAGCCGGTGCGCCGGGTAGGAGGCCGGTGCCTGGTTGCATGAAGCAGCTTAATTGAAGATTCCCTTTCCACTGAAGAGTTGCACTTCAAATCCTCTTCTCGGGATATATCTGTAAATACCGTTTCATGACAATACTAATTGATCAGCATTGGCCAAACTTGCACCCAAAGTATGTTACATTCTCCCATATTCATCAAGTAGTATAGAGGCTTTGTGGTTGTGTCACAAAAATCCCCTATCAACCATCTTCTGGCTCCATCGTGGAGGTCTGGTGGAGAATTTGCTGTGCGCAAATAATCGCTTAATATATAACAAACAGGCTAGAAAAAGAGAGATTTTTGTGGTGTGTGTGGGTCAATTCAGTGACTTCATGTTTGTCGCGCAATGTGATTGGGTAGTCACATTGCGTCACACTAACGTCGCCATGGAGATTGTAGTTTTCACTGAGCTGAACGTCCTTATTGATATTTTGGTCTGTAACTTTTTCGTCCTTGTTTAATCAGTTTAATTAGTTTAGCTTAGCTCGTAGCAAATATGGAGGGTATAGATGAAAGACTGGCAGAACAAGGTAGACAGATTCGCCACCTGTATGATTCTTCAATGAAAGAATACAAAGATGCGCAGATGGCATTAACGTTGTGGAAAGAGATTGGTGATACCCTGAATATCAGTATGTTGGACTGCAAACGTCGGTGGAAAAATCTACGGGACAGGTAGAGCTGTGTTTACTGTCCTTGCTATCTTTATTTGTCAGATGTAAATGTTACAGTAGGCTTTGGTTCAATGGACGCACTGACCACCTCCTTTTCTTGCGCTCCCATTGTCTTCTCAGTAGAAGTAAGTTTAAAATGTCTTCCTCTTCAATTAACTCACTGATTTCGAATCCCTCCATTATTAAAATGCAGAAGGATACAAAGTAGCACAAATATATATAAAACAAACGAGCTGTCAGAAGGATAGCTATACACCGATCGGGATGCGACACTTATCAAAGGTGTCGAGCACCCGACCATAAATCAGCCTTTAGTCTCTACACATTAGCTAAGAGTCAGCTGCAGTTAAACTAAACTTCCTTTGTTAGCTAGCTAACTAGCTTGTGACAAGGTTAACATAGCATTATCAAAGACTCCTACTTCGCTTGCTTTCTCTTCTAGTCAACATCTGCATATTAGCAAACCTAGCTGGTAAGCATCATCTAACAGGCACCTTTAACGTAATATAACCCCTTAACTGCTATAAGCTAACGTAGCTTATAGCAGCTAACCTTTATTGGAGAAGAAAAGGTAGCGTTAGTTGGCGTTAGTTAGCGTTGTCACATGCTAACTGTAGTTAAGGCTGCCACCTTTATCAAATGAAATAAGGAACACATAACCTACTCCTACTCGGGAGGCAACTTTTTGAAAAACAGCTTTGACGTGTTCAGTTCTGGCGACTTTTGAGAAGGATTTAGCCAAGTCCTAATGGGCTGCTGTACAGTATTTGCTGTTTACGGCCTCCATGTTTTACTGCTCAACATACTATGGGGTGAAATCCAATTTAATATGCTTCTTCATGGATGACAAGCGGGCATGCTCCCTTTGGTCCTGCTTCCAATGCACATAACGAGAGCATGTATAATGGCACTCTAAGCCAATTAAAGCAGCATACTGATTGCAGAATGAATATACCCAGATTTATAGTTTATTTTGCTGGCAAATAGTCTTTTGATTAACAATAACAACAAAAGTATTGATCAGTGCAATACATCAACAGCAACATTTATTCCTATAAAAGTACCATCTCCCCTTATTTCCTCCTCTCTATTTAAATTGCAACATTTTAAAAAATAACGCTTCAAATCTTAAGTGGCTTGTGAAAAGTGCTATGCAAATAAAGCTAAATTGAATAGAAAAAAATACAATTTAGGATAATCCTTTCTCTTTCTCTCTCTTGTTTATAAATGTATGTTTATGAATTGTGTAGGCTGTGTATTATGATTTGTGTGGGCTGTGTATTCTGAATGAATAAATAATATCTGCTCAAATATTTTGCATTGCTATTAAAACCACTGAGACAGACACATTGTCATTTCCATGGTTATTTAAGCGTTGTTTAGTTAACATTTTATTAACATCAATCATATTATAATAATTACTGGAATTATTTGGATCGTTAATCAAATTGCATCAATGACAGATAGCAATAATGTTGCACATTTGCACTTCCAGTGTGTAGTACTGCAACAATGGCATTATAATGAAGATCATATTCCAGATTCAGACCATGTTCCGAACATAAAATAAAAACAGACTAGTGTAATTCAGTGATGCCTGTGGTGCAGAAACACTGCTGCTGGACTCCTGCATTTCGGCTATGGCTGTTTCCTGAATCGTGTTGCTTAACGTCACATGTTCCTCTATAGGCGACAGAAAGTAGCCTGTGGCACACTTTGCAGTTGGCCTTGTATTCATTTTCACCCACACTGTCAAGCCACAGATACTCGGCTTCACATTCACAGTGATGGTTTTTACAATGTGTCGCGTTTGGCAGGAGGGCTTGAAGCACAGACTGTAAATAATTGGCTTGAAGAAGAGGAAGAGGAAGAGGAAGAAGCCATTTTTTTTAAAATCTCAGTCCGACTCCTGCTTGTGACTGCGTAACCTGGTGACAACCAATGACGACACACACACACACACACAGTGAGCAATCACACTAAGGAGGAGAGACAGAGCTGCTTGTTTTTTTTCCTGTAGCCACCTTTTATAATGAAACTGTTATTAGTTATAATTGTGTTCTTCTCACTTTCATCACTTAAGTTGAAAAATACGGAACAAATCACACTCCTTAAGGAACGCAACATCTTGCTCTTCATTAAGGGAATGTATTCCATATTATAACGGACAGGTGGCAACCCTAACTGTAATGTTAGTAACTTTGTTAGCTAGCTAATTATGTTAGCTTTAAAAACGTTACGTCTGTGCTACGTTACCTTGGCAACTGGCATATTCATGCCAGCTGCACTTTGGCATATTGCTTCATGTTTTTTTTTTACCTAAGGAATCAGTCTGAGATGCTTAGAATTATAAGGTTCTATCTGCCTTCAGGATAGTTCTGAGATATTGAGCTTCAAATTTTTCAGCATCCATTGAGTTAAATGGAGATGGGTCCTTTTGTTTTAGAAATTAGACTCAAAAATCACTATTTTCAAAAAATAACACCACACACATGTCAACAGGCACTCATAGAATAGGTTAATGCGACTAACTCAGTTTTGACAAAAAGGTCAGATAGAACCTTATAATACCAAGGTCACGTACACTCAAATTTCCTAAACTTAGGACCCTGTTGAAGACAACAGCCTAGACCTGCTAAAGCTACAGGATCTGAGCTGGTGTTTGATGGGAGCTGCTGGTCTTTTGCTGGTCTTAGCCGGCCAGAGGTCTGATGCTGTTTAAGGTGGTAAACACGAACACGGGGTAGACCAGTTAAGACCGGCATAAAAGTGCCCAAAATATATACTAATCTAGTCATCTGCTATACCAGCATTTATGGTCAGAGCATAAGCTGGGGAAAAATAAAAGCTGAAGTGAAATCCTTAGCAGAAAAACTTGGAGCTGGAATGTGCCCACACTGAACACAAGTGTGTCCCCTGCAGCACATTTACTCTCCGTTTTCTCCCGTCTGTTTGTGCTCTATTCGGAATATTGAGTTCATTCATATATGGAGCGACAGCGGTGGGCACAATATGAAAATGCATGTTAACAACTTATCTCAAGACCTAAAGGGAAATATTACTGTAGCTATTATCCAGAAGAGTGTGCATGCAAACACAGTCAATGTGACACTACTCAACCCGACTTCAGAGACTAGTTTAACATTTTGTTGTAGTTTAGGTTTAATTTAAGTACATTGGTTTTTGGTTTATTGTTTGTTTTTCTAGGACTTCAACAGCTCAATAGTTCAACACATGAACTACATTTTTTTCCTTAATAAGGTTCTTCAATAGCGCAGAAATTAATGTGACAACAAAATATGCGTCGGAATGAATTTTGAATGCATTTTAAAAGTGTAACATTTGTCTTCACGCCTCATTCTCTCCACTCTGGATGACAAGCCAGTATCTTATATGTCTAATTCATTGCCCTCATTCCGTCATGTGAGCTGGGCTTTTTTAGAATGGACATTTATTACATGCTGTTTTGTTCCCACTCAGAGTTAATCACATTCAATTAAAGTCAGGGCCTCTTTCGTACTCTCTAGACCACAACTTACATGCTTGTGCTGTGATAGGATGCTAAGATGAAGGGGGGATGAATATATTATGGAAGTAGGACTAAAGAGAGAAGCAAGTATATGCATATAGATATTTTGTTTCATTGTAGTTCACTTAAAAGGCTATTTCATGACTTATGTAAAAAAAGAAACATAAAATAAAATAATTAATAAAGATGTTAATTTTACTGGCTGAAAGTGGAAACATGCAGCTACAGAAAAAACATGAAAATCCCATGTCAAACATGACATCACATGGGCATGGGCATGCTTTGCACATGGGAAATGTGTGGTTTTGGAACATTTTCAGATGCTCCACATGTGGTTCCGGGACATTTCCAGGTGATCCACATGTGGTCCTGGGACATTACCAGGTGATCCCCATGTGGTTGTGGGACATTTCAAGGTGATCCATATGTGATTCTGGAACATTTTCAGGTGCTCCACATGTGGTTCCGGAACATTTTCAGGTATTCCACATGTGGTTCTGGGACATTTTAGGTATTCCACATGTGGTTCTGGGACATTTTAGGTATTCCACATGTGGTTCTGGGACATTTCTGGGTGATCCACATGTGGTTCCAGAACATTTTCAGGTGCTCCACATGTGGTTCCGGGACATTTTAGGTATTCCACATGTGGTTCCGGGACATTTTCAGGTGATCCACATGTGGTTCCGGAACATTTTCAGGTGATTCACATGTGGTTCTGGGACATTTTCAGGTGATCCACATGTTATAACATGTGATAACATGATTACATGTGGTTTTTCTGAAAGGGTTAACATAATATCTGATGGATGACTGGGATAAATTAAGCTAATAAATTTCAGTAGACTTGGTATACCATTGAAATATCTGAACTTCTACTGAATTTGTAGGAATACACTTGTAACTTTGAGAGCTTGGGTATTGGAATTGTGTTGATTGTGTGTTTCTATCTCACACTTAGGTGCTTTCACTATGTAGTCTGAATGTAGCTGTAGTACTCTTAATTAAGCAATGGTACATTTGCAAACTATATTATTTATAACAACGTAAAAAACTAGAGTTTCAGAGCAATTTCCTTAACACTGGTTAACGTTGGGTCACTCCATCCATCCACCTTTCCATCTAGAAGAGTTACATTTCCCGTGGTATTCTGTAGCGTGTCATTTTTAATTCCTTACATCCCCCTTTGCCAGACCTACAATCAATCACAGAAGCCTTACTTTGGTGGATAAAGCCATATTCGGGAGCCAGTGGGAGTTATGTGGATTGACTGATCAAAGACCTCTCACATTGCTACGAACGCGCAACCTGTTCCTCTAACCATGCAGGGATATTTTGATAAAAGGGGATGAAGTCCCATAGCTTAGTAATCACTGGATTGCCAGATTTACTCCCTCTTTTGACTTAATTCCACATTGATTAGACACAGTTGGAAGAAGTTTCAGGCTGAGCGTTTATCTCGCACCTTCCCATGATGAGGAATATCGTTTTAACTACGCGAATGTCACGTCCCGGTTAACCTCCGTTTTCACAGAACGCTCAGCAACGTTTATATTTCAAGAAAGAAAAAAAAAAAGTCTTTATCCTACCACGTTTTTAAGTGTCTAATTGACATGTAGATGTTGGCTTGTGAAAGCGTGGAACTACGCTCAACATGTCAAAACACATGCAACTTACAGAAAACGGTGCTATTTTGGGATTTTCGTTTTTTTTAAGCAAAGTTTCTCCTGCCCTTCTGTTTGAGTGCCTCAATTCTGCTTTTCCATTATTTTAAGTTTGGACTTGGCACACACACTCGGCATCAATTTTGCCCTTTATTACCTTGGCAAAAAGCATTATATTGTGTTTTTATTTCTGTAAAGTGGTGGTTTAAATTTCCAGCGAGAAGAGCTAGAGCATTTACGGCGTAGTAAAATATCTCCGTTTTTATGAATGCGTTTTTCTTTTTCTGTGTACGTTTCAGTGCTCAACAATCCACCTGCGAGGTCCAGGTGCCCGATCACGACTTCAAAGCGCAGGGTGCCAAATATCAACTTCAAATGCTTCACTGTGATCCAGTTCGATAACTTGGCTGCAATACGTACAACCCAGACGTTCGTCTCACTGCGGCACGACTATCTTCGCCGAGGTATAAAGAGCGTCTCACAACATTTGCTTGATGTATGGAGCGTAGATAAAACACATGCTTCACAAAGAACCGGACTATCTTCACTTTGTTATTCCAATATCCTCTTCATTTCTTTTATAGCGCAAGTATGATAGGATCATTAGTCATTTGCACACATGTCTATAGCCGCCAAAGAGTGATTGCTCTTGCCTGACATCATCTCGGGCTGGTATTTGAAGCAGAGAGAGAGAGTCGGGCTTTATCAGAACGAGAGCGACTGACTGAAAAATAACAAATGAGGGACCACTTTTTCTCCTCCCCTGCTGGAGATAATCTTGTTTTTGACTTGAGTGATAGGCAAGGATTTCACAGGCGCTCAATCTGTTTCTGACGGCTTAGCCTTTATGTCAAAATTGGATTTCTTAATCTAATCGCGGCGGTTCTAAACTAGCGTTTTGCTCGCCTCCCCCTCCCAGCGCCAGATCATCGCTTGGATCCCTGTATTCCCCCCCACCCACCCCGTGCAAAAATACTTCCTCTGATCCGCCGACGACGGATGGTCCTCAATTATGATAATAGCGGCGTAAAAAAAAAAAGAAGCACAATGCAATTCGCACAAATGGGTATAATATACAGTCTTTTGCAAATCCAACTTAAGCCCTAGCTGGGAACCTGTACGCTCCGCAATCCGCCCCCACGGCCCGCCGGAGCGAATTCGACTGCCAACGTGGAACGGGGCAAGGACTTCAGAGGGGCTGGGGGGGGGATGGATTGGGAGGTGGGGGGGGGTGGGGGGTTTGAGTGGGCAACAGGATCAGGTGGGCTCGACAGGGCGAACAGGTTTTGTGTCGACCAGGATTAGGGGAATGATCTGTGTCCCCGGCCGTTTTTTAATGCACTGTCACATTATGTAAATCCCCGCTCCGTACGAATGCCAGAGATACAGTATTTGTCTGCCTGCTACACATGTTGTCTCTCCACGGGCTGCGCGGATTGACCTCAATATGTTTCACACCCCTTCTTTTTTTTTTTTTTTTTTTTTTGCATTCTCTCCCTTTCTCTCGCTCTCTCTCTGACTCTCTCTCCAAGCAATGGACTTGGGTCATCCGTATCTCCAGTGGTGGAAGAAGTACTCTGATCCTTTACTTAGGTAAAAGTACCAATACAGCAATGTAAAAATACTCCATTACAAGTAAAAGTCCTGCATGAAAAATCCTACTTAAGTAAAAGTACATAAGTATTAGCAGCAAAATGTAGTTCAAGTATTAAAGTAAAAGTAGTGGTTTGGTCCCTCTGACTGATATTTTATTATATATGACATCATTAGATTATTAATACTGAAGCATCAGTGTGTAAGCAGCATGTTACTGTTGTAGCTGCTGGAGGTGGAGCTAGTTTGAACTACTTTATATACAGTTAGCTAGTTTAGTCTAGTGGTTCCCAACCTAGGGGTCGGGCCCCTCCAAAGGGTCACCGGATAAATCTGAGGGGTCGTGAGATGATTAATGGGAGAGGAAAGAAGAAAAAACAAAGTTCTGACACACAAATCTGTTTTCAGTTTTTGGACTTTTTCTCTAATCTTTGATTTTTGCTGAAATATTGGATCATTTGAACATTTATTGAAATGAAACCATGTGAGGTTTAGAGGGAAAAATCACTATTTGGTGGAGCTGTTAACAACTCATAGACATCTGAATGTGAATCGCGGCGCGCTCTCGCTCTCGCTGTTGAACGAGACAAGAAGTTCAGACAGAAGGAAGAGGCAAACCGCTCCTCCAGGCTCTCGCCGAGACGAGTCGACTCGACTCCTCCGCCGTCCCCCCCCCCCCCTCTCTATCTGTCTCTTATCTGCCTGCCCTCCTCCCCCTCTCTGCCCGTCCCGTTTCCCGCCTCCCCTCCACCTTTAACTCCGGCTGTCGGCTGGAACCGGACTAATTGACAGACTGACCTGGAAGGAAAAAAAAAAAAAAAGTACTGTTACTCTCTCGCCCGTACGCTCGTTTTCTTCCCTCTCCTCCTGCCTTTCTCTTTCATAGTTCTTCCGACTGCCCCCGCGGTAAAGCTCTCTGTTCTCTCCCCCCCCCCCCCCAGCCCCACGTTTTCTTATGGACTTGGAAATGAACCGCGGCCGTGAGCGCGGGGGCAGTCGGTCATGATGGATGAGGAGGGCAGGGCCTGGGAGAGGCGAGAGAGAGCGGACGGACGTTCTCGACTAGACTCTCTTTGCAAGGCCGGACTCTTAACGATGCGGATGCCTGCTGCCCGAGCCCCGACCTTCCGGCCCTCCCGCGTCAAGAGGCTTTCATCTCATCAGACGCATCTATAGTTCAGGTCTTTTTATTTCTGCGCGAATCCTCTCGGATGGAGAAAAAAAAAGGAACGCGAGCACCTGCCCGACTCTTCCGACTTCAGACGAAAACCCCCCATCTCCGCATGTCCGTTCATGCGTTTCTTCCTTCCTCAACCGCTCTCCTCCTGTATGTTTTTTGGGGCCCAGATGAGAGAGAATAAGTCGTGGAAGAGCACTCCCTGTTGAATTTACCCACGCTGTTATACAGTCTTTTTTTTTTTTTTTTTTTTCCTGCTTAAGTGCCACTGAACATTATCTTTATGACTGTGAAAACCGACAGCTGCCGGTAGGAGTGAAATAATTGCCACCGCCAGTGTGACAGACATTATTGGCTCACTTGTACAATAGCAGAACAATGGCGTGCTTTCAAAAGCATTTGGGAACCAGAGGAATTTATACATTGTTATTCCGCGGATGAGCCAGTTGTTTGCACCTGGATTCAATGGGGGCCTCTGTGATGATGATATAACATTTTGTCACTTTAAAACGGTTCCGTTATTTTGTGTTTTGCCACTCCTAACAAAAGAGCGGCTCATATCCAAAAACCATCTTGGCAAGATAATTCTCGGCTTAAAAAATGCACCCTGCTGTTTTACTGGCATAGAGAATAGCCCGTCACGTCATCACACACACACACACACACACACACACACACACATACACACACACAGATCACAAGATAGCCTTACAGTCTGTGGGCTTTGACAGTGACAGTCCCAACCAGCTGTAACCGTAGGGAGTTGGATTAGTCTCCCTTCCTCAGCTGCACTGGGAAAACCAAAGCGGGTCTCTGCAAAAAAATGTTTCCACCAGAACTGATGTCATAAGTGTTGTGTACGGATGTATTCCATCAATATACAATTACGCGCACTGTACCGAGATTGTGGCTCCCAATGTGCGCTTCGTGCCGAGCGTCACCTGTCATTATCCATTCATTACATGCAGCGCAGGTTCCATCATCACCTTGAACGATTTTATGATGATGACTGTGATTATTATTTATGATTAAGTCAGTGTTTCTGTCATTTCTTATGATGAGGCTGATGTATCAAAATGAGATGCAATTCCAGATGCCATCCATTCCACATGCCAAAAATTGTGGTGCCATATAAAAGGATTCAATAGGACTTTAATCTACATCCTACAGTGTGTGAGAAACCCTCCTTGAGGGTCCTATAAGACTATCCATCCTATTGGACCGTTCTCTAAGACTCTAACCATCCTATTGGACCGTTCTCTAAGACTCTAACCATCCTATTGGACTGTTCTCTAAGACTCTAACCATCCTACTGGACAGTTCTCTAAGACTCTAACCATCCTATTGGACCGTTCTCTAAGACTGTAACCATCCTATTGGACCATCCTCTAAGACTCTAACCATCCTATTGGACCGTTCTCTAAGACTCTAACCATCCTATTGGACTGTCCTCTAAGACTGTAACAATTCTATTGGACTGTCCTCTAAGACTCTAACCATTCTATCGGGCCATGCTCTAAGACTCTAACCATCCTATTGGACTGTCCTCTAAGACTAACAATTCTATTGGACTGTCCTGTAAGACTCTAACCATCCTATTGGGCCATGCTCTAAGACTCTAACCATACTATTTGCCTGTCCACTAAGACTCTAACAATTCTATTGGACCGTCCACTAAGACTCTAACCATCCTATCGGACCGTCCCATAAGACTCTAACCATCCTATTGGACCATCCCATAAGACTTTAACAATTCTATTGGACCATCCTCTAAGACTCAAAAGTAGCTCGTTTATTGGAGTTTTGGTAACCTGTCATGCTGCAAGGTCAGTGAGTGTAACTTTAGCTAAACATGATGGCCTTGTCTGTGCTCTTCTTCTCTGGTGTTCATAGCAGTTAAGAACACATAAAGAAATAGCTGAATATGAGCATCGATCCAGACTGTGGTTTGACCTTGGTTCATTTTGTTATTTTAGAATTTCCAAGCATGAGCAGATGTCAACATCCTTTCTCCTTGTACCCATTAAACCAAATGGAACAACAGTTGAACAACAAACAACATGCTCAGAAAAGCAAATGTTTTGGAGTCGTTACCTGTAGTTGGTTCAGATTACATTCTCACCCCTAATGAACTGCACTGTAGTTCTCTCGTTAGAGGCTTGAGACTCACATTTTCAGGCATCTCAGTGTGGCTTTTTGAGTTTGAGTGGCATTGCAACCAAACTAAAGAGTAAACGCTCCAGACTTAAAATAAACCACTCCGAACCTGCTTTTTGTGAACGCACCCTAAACCTATAACCACGCTAATGGCCCTTCCTTGTAGCCACGCTATTGGACTGTCCATTATTGCAGGGTTGTGTGCTCTTTGGATAAAAATGGGTCATCTAGTATTCTTTTTTTCCCATATGACAAATTGTGTTTGGATATTCATAGGGCAGAGGTCCTTACTAATTTGTTGGACGGGAGCCACTTTGGCACAGGCAAGGCATTGCAATGGCGGTTGATTATGTCTGCATTTTACATTGTCTTGCTAATGTCCTGATTTTTTCTGTCGACATTAATTTCGAGATTGGCAGTACAAAAACGCTGCACTATGGAGTTTTCTTTGCAATATGAGCTTGTACTAACTTTCCACATGAGCCTGTTTAATTTAAGGTTCTTCTTGAGAGACAATATGTGCATACAAAAGAAATAAAGGGATGGAAAGAACAAAAATAAGAGAATGAGGTAAGGGGCATGTGTACGGGTGGAAAGGGTAGCAAAATATCATCCACAGGCAGAAGTTACTGAAATCTGACTTGAGTAAAATTACTTCAGTGTAATGTAATGTAATGTAAGTGTAGCGCAACGCTTATTTAGATAATCGCTTATTAAGTTAAAAAGTAGAACCTGCACACTGCAGTATGATTTAACTCTTTATTGCATGATAACGGTTTGAGATGCAATAAAATTACAGTAAAATTACTTTGTAATTACAAAAAATACCTTGTTTAATATGTAAAAACTAGCTGTGCTTTCACAATGAAAAAATTCTCACATATGATATTCATAAAACAAAATACTTTACAAAATGAAACACATGAACAAAGTAAAGTCAGGTAACTCTTCTCTGGCTGACCGTTCACAGCTAATGTGACCTTGGTATTATAAGGTTCTATCTGACCTTTTTGTCAAAACTGAGTTAGTCGCATGAACCTATTCTATGAGTGCCTGTTGACATATGTGTGGTGTTATTTTTTGAAAATAATGATTTTTGAATCTGTAATTACTAAAACAAAAGGACGCATCCCCATTTAACTCAATGGATGCTGAAAACTTTTAAGCTCAATATGTCAGAACTATCCTGAGGGCAGATAGAACCTTATAATTCTAAGCTCACGTAATGTGTGATTTTCCCATTTCTGATCCTTACACAGAGCCTAACTAATTCCGATTTAAGACGCAGCAAAGCACAATACAATTACCAAGTACATCAAAGCATACTCAAGTAAAAGCAAAATTATTGCCTTTTTAAAAAAAACGACTCCAAAAAGTACACATACACACACAAAAAAAAAGCTACTCAATTACAAGAAAGCGAGTAAATGTGATTTGCTTCCTCCGCCTTTGGATATGCGACCCCCCCTGTAAATGTATTAGAGAAGATTATCTGTGCTGTGCAAGACATTCTGAAGCATCGACTATTGGCAAAAATACAGACTGCTACAAAAACATGTGATCATTGCCAACTGGACTAAGCTTTTTTGGAATTATATCGGAAACAAGTATAGGGCCCAGGAGAGCCGTGCTGCCGGTGAGCCGTGTAATGAACCGGCGTCCCGGTTGCTTCGACTGAGCCGTTAAAGGATAGTTTGGCCCCGGCGTGGCGGTGGTTGGCCAGACGGTTGTGACAGGTGCCATGTCTTTCAGGGGAAAAAAAGAGCAGTGACAGACAGGACCGTGTGTGTGTGTGTGTGTGTGTGTG
Organism: Centroberyx affinis; assembly: GCF_046629955.1. Taxonomy (NCBI): domain Eukaryota; kingdom Metazoa; phylum Chordata; class Actinopteri; order Beryciformes; family Berycidae; genus Centroberyx; species Centroberyx affinis. The sequence continues at coordinate 10,278 of NW_027283266.1, read as the reverse complement.
TGTGCCCAGTAGAGCAGCAGCAGCTCTTGGCCGGACCGAACTGGACATGTCGGCTTAGCTCATTTCACAAACAGGTGTGAAGAGGCCACTGCCTGCCGCTGTCAAGGTGTGACACTCTCTCTCTCTCTCTCTCTCTCTCTCTCTCTCTCTCTCACACACACACACACACACACACACACGAGAATGCGATATTAGTTGTCACAAGCACAGACATATTACGGACACAGGCGATGACAGGTAGGTAAATGTGGACAGGGGATTTGCCTTGAGGATAGAGACTTATTCGAATCCCTGGATCAGCTGGGGAAACGTAGATGGGGGAAACTGAATGAGTAACTCCCTCCCCTCTTGCTCTTGAGCAAGGCACTACCTTAACGCTGTTCTCAAATGTCCATAAAAATAAAGCTTCCAAGCACCTTTTTTGTATCTGTAATTTTGAATTTTAAAATTTTGTATTGTATTGTGGATGGTCTTCATTGTGGATGGTTAAGTACCCTTTCTGTCGGGATTCTTGTTGTTGTTAATTGACATTGGCATTTCTATGGACTGTCTTTGTTGCCATTTCATTTCATATTGGAATAACTGCAATCAATTGCTTAATTCTTACATTATATTGTAATTGTACTGTGGTGTTAACCCTTTTTGTTTTTGTTTTTTTCTTTCTTTCTTCCTCCTATATGCATACGTTGGTGTTTGTATGTTTCCTTTGTCATTTGGTGGTCTGTATGTATGTAATTATTAGAAATTGTGAATGAAAAAAAACAAACACTGGATCCATTTTGTTATGTGGTGTGTATTTTTCTTATTCCCATGGATAACTGGTCAAACAAAGACAATGTCACATTGAGGTATTGGTAACACTTTACAATAAGGGTACATTAATTAACATTTAACTAATGTGTCTGATAATCATTTACTAATGATAGTTTATAAAGATGACTATTAAATAATGTATAAATTAATACCTTAGTTAAAATGAACACCATTAGTAAATTACACATTAGTTAACTGTTAATTAAGGGTTAGTTAATGCTTACTAAGCATTAACTAACCCTTATTAAGCATTAACTAACCCTTAACTTAGTGACCCTTATTGTAAAGTGTTACTGAGATATTTCCAGCAGCTACAATGGAGTTTGATAGCAGAAAATGTTTCATCGATCTAAAACATCAAGTGAACATCAGGTTTTGGTGTCAGTCCCTCAGAAGCAAAGAGAGAGGGCTTCTTTCTAGTGCGGCCATTTTGCCATTGACATTCAACAATCATACAGGGAGAAATCCATTGTAGAAGAGGCAGAGAGACCAATTTCTCCACAGTAGCCTCAATAGATCAGAACGCAATGCAGCCACAAAACATGTTGCGGCTCGGCTAAGTGGCCTGACTCTCTTTTTCTATTTTTCTTGACTGGAGAAACTGTTGCTCTGCTGACGCTTTCGGTATTGATCTTTCCACCGACTCATAAAACCCACAGCTGAATGCAACAAGTTCACGCCTCTTCTCTGGGGGTTGCTGAAAGGCATTCTGGGAAATGTAGGAAATCACGAACTGAAGTCGAAGTAGACGAGGCAAGTGGGTACACCAAAAAATTTTATTACCACGCATTGTCACAAAATAACTCCTGGAATGCATTGAAGATACACTCATATGTAACAATAAATGCCAAAACATTAAAAAAAAAAAATGTTTCTTGTATTTTTATATCAACATCCCATAACTTGTACTTCCTGGAAAACATCTTTAAAGAGTAATAAACCCCAAACCCAAATCTGTGGTGAATCCTGACACCTGCTGAACTGGCCATCTGCCATTGGCCGATCTTTGGTGCCAGGTGATGTCACCACTTGTTATACTCTATAGAAGGTGACATCACCTGGCACCAAAGACCGGCCAATTACAGATGGCCAGTTCAGTTAGGTGTCAGGCTTCACCACAGATTTGGGTTTGGGTTATGTCCCGACCCCGATATCCTGTTTCAACAGGAAATACATGGCATTAAGGAGACAGGGGCGGACTTAGTGATTTGGGGGCCCTAGGCAAAGGCCCCCTGAATCCCAACCCTCTCCCTTTTTAATCCATCCTTTCTACATATTACCATCAAGTTGGGGCTGAGAAAACTATGCATGCAAGGGCACTTTTTGTTGTTTTTCTGCCCCATTTGTGTAGCTTGCTTTTTTTTGTTTTGGGTGTTAAATTTGCTTAAGTACCGAAATAGTAACAAAATAGTAGACAAGTAGCAAAATGGCACTAGAAGTGGAATAACCCACTACAGCCTGACTGATTAGGGTGGGTGACCATGACTGAAGATTGAAATAATTTATTGTAACAAAAAGTACATTAATTTTAATATTGATTAAAAATAAGTTCACAATAGTTCTATTCTTGTCTTTTTTGGGGGGTCCTCTGGCTGCCGGGGGCCCAAGGCAGTCACCTACCTTTGCCTAATGGTAAGACCGCCCCTGTAAATGCTGTTTCATCGGGACAGCCATACCGGGCAGCTCCCAGTGTGTGAACGTGTGTTTCAGCATGCGACTGTGAAGCAGGGTGTCCCGGTCGGTACCCCCCCCCCCCGAACTAAAAACGAGTTACGAGAAGTAGTCAAGCGTCAAATACCTTCAAAAAAAAAAAACGACGTGGCTCGGAGGCTAGGAGGACCGCGTGGCATCGGAACCAGGCGGCGGCCATCTTTATGCAATCTGTCCATAGTGGGTGGCAGAAGAAGCACGAGTGGAGGAAGAGGATCTCGGAGCCACACAGGCGAGAGAGAGAGAGAAAATTGCCTGTAGTGTTGTGGGTGTAATAGGGGAAGGCAGTGATGCGTTTCTGCCAGGCTCGTCTGGTCACCGGGGAGCTTCTGTCTCCCAACGTTTGCCACTCGCTCTCAGCACAACTTCTTCTTCTTCTTCTTCTTCTTCTTCCTCTTCTCCTCCTCCTCCTCCTGCTTTTCCTTTCGCCTTAGTTTTTCCCAGTTTTCTCCTCCTGCCTTAACTCTCTGCCCGAGGTAAATATAACCGCAAGCCTCTGGAGAGTGGGTGGGCGTACGTTTTCGGCTCGTCGGGGAGTTGCGGCGTGTGTGTGTGTGTGTGCGTGTGTGTGTGTGTGCTTTTCTCCCACCATTCTGCAGAGGGCCATCTTCTTTCAAGCTAAATTAACTAGCTCACTGTGGGCCTGTCTCTGCTGGGCATCTACTAATGCCTGCTCAATTACATCCAGCCCCTGTCTCTAGCTAGAACACACACACGCACACTCGCGCGCACACAATCCGGGACTAATGTGTGTGTGTGTGTGTGTGTGTTTGGGGGGGGGACCGGGGGGGGTAGGCACCTTTGAAGTCCTGGCGATGCTGCCCTGAGATATGAAGTCGAACGGCGCTCGGAGATAAAAAAAAAAAAAAAAAAAAAAAAAAAGTAGAAAAACACACAAACCTGTCAGAGGCCAAAACAAGCCGGCGTCTTGGTTTGATGCCCTCAGGGGGAGGCTGGGGATGGCCGAGGTGTGTGTGTGTGTGTGTGTGCGCGTTCGCAGGAGGTGGCGGGGGAGCGTTGTATTTATTTATTTATTTTATTTTATTTTTTTTCTCTTTCGTGGTGCCCCTGTGTTTGGCAGGGTTAAACGGTCAGACAAGCCTTCAATTTGCGCGTCCTGTACTCCGCTGTTCATTAGGGAAAGCCTGTTTAAGCAGCCAGGCAGGAGCCCGGGGGACGCCGTTAATTACCCCGTTAAAACTCCTTGATGGGCCCGCGAAGGCTGGACACACACACGTGGGAGGAGGCGCGCGCATATGTGTGTGTGTGTGTGTTTGTGTGTGTTTGTGTGTGTGGGCTGCAGCCTCATTTAAATGGCTCCAAACAAACATTATACCACACCAGTCGTGTCGTGCTCTTTGGTCCAGCAGTTTTCCTCACAGGGAGAAAATGATTCTATATAGTGTTTGAACCCCGCAATGCTTCGTTTTTTTTTTTGTTTTTTTTTCGCATCGCGTCTTGAAAATGATCATGAGGTGTAAAGACACATTTCAAAGCACTGAACTATTGCCCAGCGTTTATTACATATGTGAGCTTTGCTTTGTGATGTAAAAAATGATATGAAAAAATGATATGAAAAAATGATATGAAAAAAGCTCAAATGGAAAGTGCTGTGCTCACATGATGATCAGAAAACGTCACTGCATTGGTTAGGATCATGCCATGACACACACACACACACACACACACACACACACACACACTTTAATCATGATGTTTTCATCATGTGTAATGGTGTAGAATATGATGAGCTTCAAGGATCAAACAAAAAAAAAACAGGTACATTAAGTATTTATTGATGCCCCCCCCCCCCCCCCCCCCCCTTCCTCATATTCCTTTGTTTGCTTTTGTGCACATATGTTTTTCTGCATTTTTTTGGTATTGGGTATTTTTTTGGTCATTTGTGTATGTATTGTGTATGTATGTAATGTATGTGTTTAATGTCCAGTCTGTAAAATAAAAGGAAAAATTATAAAAAAAATAAAAAAAAATCATGATGTTTTCAGGGTTCATCCTATGTTCAATGCATTCCAGGAGTTATTTTGTGATGAAGTGTTGTAATTCCCTTTTTTTTTTGGTTGTACCCACTTTCCTTCAACCTGCCTCGTCTACTTCTACTCCAGTTGCCGATTTCCTACATTTCCCACAATGCCTTCTGACAACCCCTAGGGAAGGGGGGGTTCTCTGAGCTGTATACGTGTGGGTGGAGAGAAGGTTTGAGATTTAGAGTGAAGAGTTCAACTTATAAAAAAAGCTGTTGCATTCTGGTCTAGCCACTTGAGAAAAAGCGAGTCACCCGCTTTCCTTGAAACACATGCCTTGTAGCTGCATTGCATTCTGGAAATCGGTCTCTCTCCTCTTCTACGATGGATCTCTCCCTGTATGATTGTTGAACGTCTCTCGGTGCAAAATGGCGGCTCTAGATTCTGAGGGACTGACACCAAAACCTGACGTTTACCGCTGATGTTTTAGATCGCTGATACATTTTCTGATATCAAACTCCATTGTAGCTGCACTGGAAATATCTTGACTTAATGTCGCGGCATCTACGTTTGGCCAGTTACTACCGTGGCCCTGAGGGTCAAAACACATTCACAAAACACAACATTTCACAAAACACATTTCACAAAACACAACATTTCACAAAACACAACGACATTTCAGAAAATACGACGACATTTCACAAAACACAATATTTCAGAAAACACAAGAAAACAGGAAATGACATTGAACTGTCGCCAGGGACTTGGGTTCTGTCCAATCACAAACAAGAAGTGTTGTCCCACCTTTTCCGTAATCTGAAATGTGGTCGTGTTTTGTGAAATGTTGTGTTTTGTGAAATGTGGTTGTGTTTTGTGAAATGTCGTGTTTTGTGAAATGTCGTTGTGTTTTGACCCTCAGGGCCACCGTAAGTTACCCATGTAAATAAGAAAAACACACCACCAAGCAACAAAATGCCCAGCAATGCAATCACCTGTAGCTGTATTTGTTGAAGTGTTTTAGGGTGGATTTTTCCCTTTTAATAGAGAATGAAACACACAAGTGGCCTCACAGGCATAAATTCACGGCACAGCACACTTACTATCTTTCCTTCACTTGTGCAGAGTGGAAGGAGGAAGACGGGGGAAAAAAAAAAAAAAAAATCCAATGTTTGCTTCGCGAATGGCGACAGTTCACGTTCTCCAGTCGCGAGACGCTCTGATTGGCATAATCAGGTTACGCCGAAAGCTGAAAGGGAAAAAAGGCCATCAGCGGGAATTAGCGTCACGGCGGCGCGCTAACGATCGCTAACGTCAACGGGATACGTATCAGATATGGCGGTGGTGGGGGGGGAATTTAAAAAAAAAAAAAAAAAAAAAAGGCAAATATGGCTAACCGTCCTCAGCGGGGCCCCACCTGATCGACTCCGGAAACGGCTGCCTGATGAAATCTATCATTAACGGCGCGCGTGTGTGTGATGATGGTGGGGTGGGGTGGTAGGGTGGTGGGTGGGTGAGTGTGTGTGTGTGGGGGGGGGGGAGAAAATAGCAGCGGCAGACAGATTTGAGGTGACAAGGCGCTTACAAAGCCCTGTCAGGAGCCCCCGAGATGTGAAGAGAGGCTGTCAAGGATGCAGGGCGGAGAGAGAGAGAGAGAGAGAGAGAGAGAGAGAGAGAGGCAGGCGAACGCTGTGGTCTTTTTTGAAGGAGCTTGTCATTACAAGAAATTGTGTGGTTTTTTTTTTGTTTTTTTTTCTTTCTTTCTTCCCCTCAAGGTTTGATTTCTAATTTAGCCGTCTATTTACAGCGATCATTTGAATATTCACCGCTGATCACCGCGAACCGCGATCGAGTCGTTTTTTTTTTTTTGCTGTTCTGAAGGCGGGCCGGGTGTGTGTGTATTTTTGGAGGAATCTCGACTTCCGATTAATTACCTGCCCTTGTAATTGTAAGTCGGACTGACAGCGCTGCCGTCGTTAAGTCGGCTTAATTTATGAGTTGTCGTATTGATGTAGTATCAAACGCGTTGACGGCGCCTGTCAGTCAAGCGGCAGGGTGGAATTGCATGTAGCACTCATGCCGTATCAATCGCTATTTTGACTAGAGGAGAGAAGAAACTCATCGACATTTACATTTTACATTACTGACGCAGTGATAAAACCCTAAGAGTTAAGTGATAAAATGAAATGATAAAATGCTAGAAATAAAGGGATGCAAATAAGAACTTACAAAAAACATCCCACCTCAAAGCCAGCTATAGAAAGAATGACAGAAAGAGGCATAACAACAAATAAGATGACAAGCTGAAACACAACGGGACTGGATGACAGAATATAACTGATAATAGAAGTGGAAGTGAGTGTGATAGTGAGTGGGAGTGTGTGTGAGCATATCATTAGGGTACATTAGGGTTAGATCAATATATGGGGCCGGTATTGTCCTTTTATTAAAAATCCGATTTGGTCCATGAGTGTCTGATATGATGGATATGATGCAGTTTGTTTGATTACATATGTATTGTAATCATATCGTATTGTATTTATACTGGTTGTCATATTGTCTATGGGAAGCCATCAACCTGAATTAATCATAATGTGACATTTTGTAACATAATGACTTTTAGTGTCTGGGGGAATCACTGAACACTTACTTTTTTTTTGGAAGTTTTTGGCATGAAAATGGTTGAATTTGAAGATAATGAATATTGGCTACAAGCACCTTCAATATAAAAAAATATTGGTACTGGCCCTTGCAACCTCAGACATCAGTGATTCTCTATATTTTTATTGTCAGATATGATTTTGTCCAGAATTCCATGACTATCTGTATTGTAGGTAGAGAGATAACAGAGAAACTATGATCAAAACAGTCATTCTTCTACATTCTCTAATTGTCTTCACTTCTTGTAAATGAAATAATGGTGAAGTTTCATCAAATTTTGCTGCCCCCTGGACCCCCCTGGAACCCCCTCCAGGACCCCCCGGCGGTCCCCCGAACCCCATGTCGGCCTCCTTCCGACGGCGAAATAACTCCCAAAGACGAAACAAGTCGCTCCACTTCCTAACTTCTCATCTTCGCATTTGCATCTCTCTCTCTCTCTCCGCTGCTTATTTACATCTCAATTCAGACGCTGAAATCTGAAGACTCCGATTTGCATCTCTAGGGGAGACATATGGATTGGTGGGGAGAGAGAGGGAAGGGAGACGAGTCGCTGAAGGACAAACCCGAGAAAGAAGCGATGAGGAGGGGGGGTTACGGCGAGGAAGGGCATGTGTGATCAGATGCTCAGAAGTGGCAGGTATTTCTGCCGCTTGCAAAGGCATGATGCAAAAAATCCCAAGGCGGCAGTAAGGCGATTGATCATGAAGCGGGCCTTCATCGCTCTGAGTGGAACGTATGAGAAGCTAGTCTTACCATGTCTGACCATCATATTCATCATCATTTGATTATTTATTTTGTTCTTTCTGCATTTTATTTATTCATTTAAATGTCCAATTGGTATCACTTTACAATAAGGGTCACTAAGTTAAGGGTTAGGTAATGCTTAATAAGGGTTAGTTAATGCTTAAAAAGGGTTAGGTAATGCTTAAAAAGGGTTAGGTAATGCTTAGAAAGGGTTAGTTAATGCTTAAAAAGGGTTAGTTAATGCTTAAAAAGGGTTAGGTAATGCTTAATAAAGGGTTAGTTAATGCTTAATAAGGGTTAGTTAATGCTTAATAAAGGTTAGTTAATGCTTAAAAAGGGTTAGGTAATGCTTAAAAAGGGTTAGTTAATGCTTATAAAGGGTTAGGTAATGCTTAATAAGGGTTAGTTAAGGCTTATAAAGGGTTAGGTAATGCTTAATAAGGGTTAGGTAATGCTTAATAAGGGTTAGGTAATGCTTAATAAGGGTTAGGTAATGCTTAATAAGGTTTAGGTAATGCTTAAAAAGGGTTAGGTAATGCTTAATAAGGTTTAGTTAATGCTTAATAAGGGTTAGGTAATGCTTAATAAGGGTTAGTTCATGCTTAAAAAGGGTTAGGTAATGCTTAATAAGGGTTAGTTAATGCTTAATAAGGGTTAGGTAATGCTTAATAAGGGTTAGTTAATGCCTAATAAGCATTAACTAACCCTTAATTAACAGTTAACTAATGTGTAATTTACAAATGGTGTTCATGTTAACTAAGGTATAAATTTATACATTATTGAATAGTTTATAAAGATGACTATTAAATAATGTAGAAATGAATACCTTAGTTTACATGAACACCATTAGTTAATGATTACCAGACACATTAGTTAACTGTTAATTAAGGGTTAGTTAATTCTTATTAAGCATTAACTAACCCGTAACTTAGTGACCCTTATTGTAAACTGTTACCGTTCAATTCTGCATTTTCTAACTTAATTCTTTATTTAAAGGCAATAATGTATCCCAGAGTTTCCCAGGATTTCATTAGAATGGATTTCAATGGAGAGTTTAGTGTCCCATGATGGTCTAAATCAGTGGTTCTCAACGTGGGGTCTGGGGACCACCAGGGGTCCTTGAGGGGGTTCCATGGGGTCCCCAGCAGACTGATGAATTGTTATACTTCATCATTATTTCATTTCATTTACAAGAAGTAGAGAATTTAGAAGAATGACTATTTTGGTCATAGTTCCACTGTTACCTCTCTACCTACAATACAGATAGTCATGGAATTCTGGACAAAATCTTATCTAATAATAAAAATATTCACAGAAATCTTATCAAATGAGGGTCGTGGCCCAAATGTGGACTAAATTAGGGGTCCTTGATATGAAAAAGGTTGAGAAACATTGGTCTAAATGCCGTTTCAGAGGCTTTTCCACCCTGACAAGAATAAAATTCTCGGGGAAACACTGAATACTTGCATTTTGTTTTGGCATGAAATGGTCACATTTAAGGATATTGAACTGTAGAGTGTAAAAGTATGGGTATCTGTATCAGCCATAGTACAGAACAGGGCATTGGCTGTGTTTATTTCTCTGTAGGTGTTTCTATGTACAGTCTGTCTTTGAGTCTCCTGTGTTCTTCCATATGGGTTCTGCCAGCAATAACAGTGTTTAAACTGTTCTTTTGATCTTTTGATTTGATTCTCCACTCCAATAAGGCCTGTCTATAACCCCCCCCCCTCCACACACACACACACACTCATAATTAATGTGTTTGTGCTCCCCGGCGTCCGCCGCGAGAAGAGTTACTATTGATATCTATCGGGATGCGGCACTCAAGGACGAGTGATTAACACTCACATCGCTCGGACATAATCATAACTTGATCGATCCCCCCCCAACCCCAACCCCACCCCCACCCCGACTTGATCGATAGGCGAGTTGATGCGGTTTAGCAGGCCCGGGGGTAGGCGATGATGCAACAGTAGTCCGGATGGCAGAGCCCTAAATGAAAGGGAAAAAAAAAAAAAAAAAAATCAGCTTTTCCTTGTAATTAGAGTATTAGAAGGTGACGCGGGAATCAATCGGACATTATTTATGGCCAATTTGTGCGGCAGAGTGGGAATCTTTCCGCGGCCGCCGCTCAATGGTAATTACTTGAAATGTGTGTGGCTCCGCCGCCAGATATCGAGGCGATCCTCGTACTGTATTTATGACATTGATCAAGAGAATCATAACTCGCGCGCCTTTTGATTAGAGCGTGTTTATGTGCGAGGACTTGGGCCGTTACTTTACGAGCGCTTCTTTAAAAAAAAAAAAAAAAAAAAAAAAGAAGCCTCCTTAAGCCCTATTCACACGGGACTAGTATTACCTGGGGACCTCA
>NW_027283265.1:0-63616 GCF_046629955.1 Centroberyx affinis | reverse complement strand
GTTTCTTTATCTAGTTAGTTTTCTTGCGGATCCCCCTCCCACAGTGTAAATACCGTATATTGTACTCATAAAGAAGCCTGTGGAAACTGATCATGACTAGCTGTGTAAAGAAGGCGTAAGATGGCGAAAAGTTAATGATAAGCTTATACTGCTACTAAGCCATGAGTTGGTTTCCATGTGTTTTTACGAATTGGGTGTTTTAATCAAAATTAAGGTTAGCAGTGTTTGAGTGTGTAAATGTTTGTGTGTGTGTGAATAATAACAATGAAATAGATCTCAAATTTCATCAGTTTGGCCTGGCTTGTTTTTTAGACTAGTCGGGTAGTCGGTTGCATAACTTTCATTTAAATCGGCAATATTATTAAATGCAATTCCCATCCCTCCAGGTCAGTCAGTCCTCAGAGACACTTCACCACACTTAAACATACCAGTGCACTACCATTGATTTGTGGTACTATTTTCTTGGGTTTATTGAGTAGCATCTAATTAAGATATAAAGCAAGCAACAGTTCAATTATTGTGATCATTTAACATGGTTATGAATTTTCATCGACCATAGTGGATTTCTTCCCAATCCTTCCTTGTATTCAACAAGACAAGATGATCATCTGCTAAAAAACATCATAAAAAAAAAAAAAAAACACACACTTTAAAATGAGAATACAAGAGTGAAAGTTCCTCCTCTGGTCAGATTTGCTTGTTAGTTTACATAAACAGCTGCTTCCATGGCATCATCAAAAAACATCTTGACAGATATTCATTACTTCATATTATTTATATGTATATGTCCAGTCAGTGGTAAAAGTATGAGCCTGGCTGAAATTGGTTCTTTTCGCGCTAAATTCATTACGTTTGTGTTTAAACCTGAAGAATAGATCTTAAGTAATCTAAAGGATGGCTTTCCTCTCCTCCCCTCCTTCCCTCTCTTTCTTAGGAAAATAACTTCCTGATAGTCGTTGGGCATCTTCGACTCTCCTCCTCCTCCTCCTCCACTTCCTCTCTCTGTCATGAGAAAAAGAGCTGGTCACAGACTCGTCTTGTTTCCAATGGACACTTAACTGCATGGCCCATGGTTCGAGGGTCGCTGTAGATCTCGTAGTCGTTTCCTCCCTGACACACACACACACACACACACACACACAAACATTAGCTTAGCTACTGACAAGCTCATAGGGCAGAAACCCTATTGTATTTCTCTGGGATTTTTTGGTTTGTTTTGTTATTTTTCTCCAGTAAAAGTGTTCACAGCTTAGATACCGTAAGTCCCAGAGCAACAGCACTGAGCAGGTGGTTTCTTATGGTGACTATAATTAAACATCTAAACATTTTAGCTTTTAAGGCCATAACTCCTACACCATAAGTCGACTGACAGCAGAGGTATATATATATGAAACCACTTGTGCTCTATAACCAAAGCCACCAAAGCGTACCACTATGGATTTGAATTTGTTTTTGGAAAACTGCTATATAAATATGATTGAATATATAGCCATATAGTCATAACTCTATAACTGTTGGCCCAATCATTATAAAATTTAACATATATTTTCAAATGACTTTAGGAAGCTTGTTTGCAAATGATTTTGAAAATCAACCCATAGGAGACACAACAACTGGCCACAATTTATTATTTGAATCTGGGTGAACAAATAAAATTTGCTACATATGTTCTAAGGCACAATCTTAATTGTAATATGATGTTTGTATTTGGTTAATGTGGATGTGGCCTTTCACATAATGATTCATAACTTCAGCTGGGTTCAAACAATCACTTTAAAGGTTTGGAACATGCATATCAACTTTCATGCAAATTAGCCAGATGGTGGTGTTATAGCTAAAGAAATAGCGAAAGAAATTTGAAAGCTTCATTGCTCCTACACTAAGTAACATTGACATCACATATCCAGCTATATTGACTACGAATTAATCACAGGACCTATGGATGCCCAAGTATACAAGTTTGCCATGATGGATTTTCACCATTTCTAATTTTTTTTAAAGCAGACTTTACCAGTAGGCAATTTTTGAGCTACTGACACTACGAAAAGTGGTACGCAGACCCCTTTTTCTAACCCCCTTTCTGTCTGAAGAATCAGAATCAGAATATATATATATATATGTGTGTGTGTGTGTGTGTGTGTGTGTATATATATATATATAAATAACATATATAAAATATAAAAAACATATCTGCGAAAAAAAAAAAGAAACACCGACATGATATTCCTGTCAATAGTTACAAAAATGTATCAAAAATTATGCATTGGGCTTTAAGGGTTGCAAACCATGCAATGTAAATACTATGACTTTATGGCTCTTTATTGTAAAACAACTGACATATAATGTTCCATTTTTCACGTATTATACATAATGCTTTATTTTTATACCATAAAAACTTTGCTCTCCTATCCCCACTCTGTCACACTCTGCCCTGGCTACAGCTTCAGTCATAGTCCCCTAACTTCCATGTGATTCGCCGTACAGTGTTCGTCCTTAGTAAACATATACTAACAAGTACGCAAATTCTATAATAAGTTGCATGTAAAAAAAAAATGCTCTGCTGCACTCTCCATCGACCCCATTCCCCGGATTTGATTTTGACACTACTACTTCTTGAGCATAATAATTCACCCTTAATTGTGATTTGGTGTGGTAGTTTATGTGAATGTTGCATTACCAATTAGTCTTTTTGATGTGGGAGTTAATATTAATTCAGCATACTCACAGGTTTGGTCTTGTCTCCAAAGAAGTGAATGGTGGAGTAGTTGTCCTTCTCTACAATACCCAGACAATATCTCTTATCCCAACCGTCTGGAAACACATCAAAACTAATCTGACCTCCTACAGAGAAAGAGAGGAAGACATGATGGAGGGGTTGGGGTCATTCACATTAAATGAGTGAACTCATTCAGAAGGAGCACTGCCCGTCAAAAGGTTGGGGACACCACATTTTTCTTCATTTTTACTATTTTCCACAGTTTAGAATAATAGTAAAGAGGAAGAGGAAGTCTTGGCCCGGATGTCCGCTGGCTACACCGGAAACCCCGAAATATTGGCCGTCACCCCCAGAGTCTACTCTGTCGTCAGACGGATAGACGATGGGTTTCCGAGATTGGGTACACACCGGAGCAGAGCGGAGTAAAATTACTAGACAGTATGTACTACAGGAGTCACTCCATTCCTCCGATCTCACGATGGCTGTAAATAATGTCTGTAACCATAGTAATGTTTACTTCAGACCAATATGGCGGCTACCATTGCCTGCATTTCACTTGGGTATGTGACACCAGTAACCAGAGGCATCAATGTATCCAGAAGATCTTAATAAACCATAATACCTGAATTTTCAGGTAGTGAGTTCGGTTGGAGAATGCGTAATAACCGAACTGTGTGAACTTAACAAGATTAAAGTAATAGTTCACCCAAAAATGAAAATTGTGTCATCATCTCCTCCCCCTCATACCAGTTGAAACACAGGTGAAGTTTGTCCATATAACACACAGGGAGGTTGCCAGCACAACTCCATAGCAGCCTTCTCCAAAACAACTGAAGTCAGTGGGGACCAGTTCTTCAGAGTTCCAAAAAGACCCATCATTTAGTGCAAATCTTATCTACAGCTGATTGATTTGCAACAAATCATGGTGTATAGGTCTTTCTATTCACAGTGTGATTGTTTGGCTGTTTTTGTTTTGGAACTCTAAAGAACTGGTCCCCATTGACTTCAGTTGTTTTGGAGAAGGCTGCTACCAAATTGTGCTGGCAACCTCCCTGTGTGTTATATGGACTAACAAATTTCACCTGTGTTTCATTTGGCATGAGTAGATGATGACAGAATTTTCATTTTTGGGTGAACTATTCCTTTAAGTAGTCCAATAAGGAGTGATGACCGTATTTAGTTGCAGTGTAGTGGCACTTAGCTCATAGGCAAGAGGCCATCTCTTAGTCAAAGACGCCGTCTAGACGCAATCTCACGAAGCGACATCTCACTAAGCGTTACCTGACTGACTGACTGACTGTCTAACTGAATGACTGACTGACTGACTTGAATTTGGCTTGTGATGCCCTCGGCTGCTCCGTGGTAAAAGCATAGTACATTCAATCAGGTGTCCCCAAACTTTTGAAGGGCAGTGTATGTCACTTTGACTGGAAACATCTAGAGCCGTAATCATGTCATACTGTCCAAGAGCACTTAAAGGATAACACCGGTGTCATCCTAGTTTTTCCCACGTCACAGCTGAGGGCATCACAAGGCAAACTCAGGTCAGTCAGTCAGTCAGTCAGTCAGGTAACACTTAGTGAGATGATGCGCCATATCAGATTAAGTTTTTGACTGTGAGATGCAGTGTTTCCCATACAGAGGCACAAAATCAAAAGTTGGTCAGTGTATAGAAACGGTTCTAAATCGATTTCTAATGCGCCTGATGTGCGCATCACGTCATGTCTGTAATTTGGAGTAGGGCTGCAACTAACAATTATTTTCATTGTCGATTAATCTGTTGATTATTTTCTCGATTAATCGATTAGTTGTTTGGTCTATAAAATGTCAGAAAATGGTGAAAAATGTGGATCAGTGTTTCCCAAAGCCCAAGATGACGTCCTGAAACGTCTTGTTTTGTCCACAACCCAAAGATATTCAGTTTACTGTCATAGAGGAGTAAAGAAACCAGAAAATATTCACATTTAAGAAGCTGGAATCAGAGAATTTTGACTTATTTTTCTTAAAAAATTACTCAAACTGATTAATCGATTATCAAAATAGTTGGCGATTAATTTAATAGTTGACAACTAATCAATTAATCGTTGCAGCTCTAATTTGGAGATGTACAGACAGCAGACCAGCAGCACTGAACTCAATCCACAGAGTCTCCCGGCTTGAAAACAAAAGTGAAACTTAGCATTCCACAGTTAGTAACGGGGATTTGCAGACAGTAACTCATGATCCTTCACTGCCCTACAAACTTTAACATTTCATAGTAGTAAGGGTGGACTACTACACATGTAGTAGTAAGGCTGGGAAACAACAGTCTTTTGGGTTAGGGGTACGTAAGGTTAGTCAGTGTTAGTTGTACAGTTGACTCACCGATAGAAAATGACAGTCCTTTTCCTTTGAACTCTTCCCTCAACACGGATACAAACTGCTCCCTGATTTTCTCCTTCTATTAGGGGGAACAAAACAAAGACTCATAACCCTCCAACACAAGACCAGTTTATCAAGTCCATAGGTTTGAAACCGTATTGTTTTTGTTAGGATTCTTCATCTTCTTTTTCTGCCCTAAAATGATCTGCACCTCAGACACCATCAGTCCTAGATCAACCAAATTTGGTAGATATGTTTAAAATCTCCCCCACTACTCAGGCAACAAAAATTACACTGAAAGGCCAGATGGTAGTGCTACATTTTTACATTTTGGCCAATAACTCCTGAACCGCAAGGTCTAGAATCATTTTTCCCACATTTGGTCATGCTCCACAGCACCACCTTCAGGCCAGCCTTGCAGTAGAAACTACTTTTGAAAATTTCTTCGACTCAGTTGCCTTAAAGCTGGGCTAGGCAAGTTTGTTTTTGTATTATTTGGTGTAGATCTTACAATCTTACTGTCCCACATGTGAAAAATACACTTCTAAGCTAGGAAATGTATGCCTTACATTTCTGATTTTAGTATTTTTCCAGCATCCCTGGTTTGTGTGAGAGCTCTAACCAAGCCACAGACAAATCTAGCACATTGTGAGAGTGTGTGTGTTTGTGTGCACTACCTGATCTAGATTGTAGAACTCTATCCTCTCCTCCTGTGTGCAGCTCCGTCCAATAGGTGAGATGTTCAGCATGCCGTTACGAAATTCTATGAAAGTCCCCCTGTAATGGATTACAAATTACAATTAAGTCTCTGTAAGTCTAAACCAGATGAAAGCTATCCTTTATAACTCTGCCTACAATTTTAAATGTAACAAAACACGTTAATTTTGACTGATATTGCAATTGCGATATGATTTGCGATATTAGAGGGAATGATATTTTTTACATCATCATTCTCATTTTCATTGAAAAACGTATGAAATGATTATGTTTTATGATTTTGTTATTTTCATAGGATTTGTTGACAACAAGAAATGCATTAAAAAACACCGGCCTTATCCTATAAGTAAATGTCACTACATCAGTGAGAGAGAGAAATTAGCCACAGCATGCAAGGATGTCTGGTAATGTAGGGAAGGAATGAGAATCGCATAGGAGACCGATTCATAAGCATGTACAAAATAACATGTCTTCACACAGTTGGCACACAGAATATTCAATATTATATGCCTGGAGCCCGTCCAGGTAACCATAGCGCAGGAGAGACACCAAAAAAACCCTGTCCAGTTAAAGAACCACACCAGTGTTTTGGCATGTTTTAGCCCATTTACTAAACTGTTCATATATTTTACATTACTACCGACCATTTTCCAAAGCATACCATACTTTTTAGATTTTTGAATATTTACTCAATTTCTCTATTTTTTATTATTTTTTGTGCCCAAAAATATTACCAAAATAGTGATATTGAGGTATGCCAATGTCAATAATTTTTTTTGGGCAATATCACCTAGCTTGAATCAGTAAGTAGAGGCTATGACTCTGGTGTGTGTGTGTGTATATACCTCTTCTTAGGCAGTTTAATCTTGGCCATGTAGTTGAGACAGAAGTTGATGAAATCTTGTAGTAGCTCTTCTCCCATATGGGCCTGGATGGACTGAGAACAATAATAGGAACTAGAAAAACTTTTCTTGGAGAAAACATATGGGCTTGCTTACAGCAGCTGGATGTATTGCTTAAGCCAGTGATTCTCAACCTTTTTCATATCAAGGACCCATAATTTAGTCCACATTAGGGCCACGGACCCCCATTTGATGAGATTTTGTCTCTCAAACCCAAATCTGAAAATATTTTTATTGTTAGATATGATTTTGTCCAGAATTCCATGACTATCTGTATTGTAGGTAGAGAGATAACAGTGAAACTATGATCAAAACAGTCATTCTTCTACATTCTGTAACTGTGTTAACTTGTAAATTAAATAATAGTGAAGTTTAACAGTTCATCAGTTTGCTGGGGACCCGCTGGAACCCCCTCAAGGACCCCTAGTGGTCCCCGGACCCCATGTTGAGAAACACTGGCTTAAACAATACGTTTCTTAGGAAAAGAATTCATAGTCATCTCATCTCGCCCCTGACAAATACCCCATATTCCAAAAAAAAGACTAAAACTAACACTGAAATTAATAAAAACTAAACTAAAACTAAGCATTTTCAAAAAATAAAAACTAAACTAAACTAGCAAACCCGCTTTAAATTAAATTAAAACTAAACTGAAATTGAAAATAAAAAGTCAAAACGAAATAAAAATAAAAACTAATGAAAAATGCAAAACTACAATAACCTTGGTACCTGGACATTTTAAAGTTTGAACAGTCTCTAGCTGAAAGTATGTGGAAGTAGTTTGTCCAAAATTTTTGGAGAGAATAACAAAGAAATAAAAAATAAAGTGGGATATAGTGGGAATAACATGAGTGTGCTAGCTTCCAACTAACCCACTGATAATAATGATAACAGGCCTACATACAAATTACTGGAGTTACAGTTATGCAGTTGTGCAGAGCAATTTTATTCCAACTCACAGGTGAAGTGTTAGACAAATGTTGACATACTAAGTATTGACTAATAATCTGTTTTTCATGTATGCATATTTCCCTTGATAAGCAGTCTGCTATTGTTTGGGCAGAGATCCATAGCGTATATGATATATGATATTTATGATATATTTTAAAAGATGGTGAGATAAAAGTGCAGTGTGTGATGTTAACATGGGTCTCCATTTCAAGTGTAAAAACAGATCTGAGTTACTAACCAAGTTTCGCTTCATCATAATTCATAATTCCATTCAATGCATCTACTTAAAACAAGTTAGACTAAGTGAGACTTTTTTTCGTCTTAATCTTAAGGTGTGATCCATCTAGAGAATCACCTGCTGATTTTTTTTTTTTTTTTAAACAATGAAGTGAGTCTTACCTGGATAGAGAGTAGCTGTCCATTCTTATAGGCCACAAGACCATTCTCAGCAAACACATAGTCCATCTTCTGGATCACTGTACACACAAACACACACACACACACACACACACACACACACACACAGTCAGAGTCAGACCTAATTAAAAACTTCTTCCAAGAGGAGTGCAGGGTTAAGTCGCACAGTCAGAGATAATGGATAAAAAAAAAAGATCTGTTTCCAAATGAGAGAGAAGCTGCTGCTGACCGGCTCTAGTGTTTCCTATCAGATTTATCCTGTCGCCACGTTTTATAATGAAACTGGTTTCATTACTATTTAGAACCGTATTCTCACTTTCATCCTTTAAACAGAGAGATACAGACACATCATCGACACTCGTCTGCATCTGTGCACCACTGATGTGTCACTGTCTCACCATCGTCTCCCAATTGTTCTTGGATTTTCTGGAGGTCCGACCCCCCCACCACTCCAACTCGAACCCTACCCCTCAACAGCTGGAGGAACTCTGCCATGTCTGGAGTAACTCGCTGAAAACACACACACACAAATCAAATATGTCAAATATATTTTATTGGTATGATAGGAAAAACAAACAAAACCAACGCCATTAATGGATAGAAGGTAAACACAATATAGTGTATAGTGTATCAATGGCAATACCTGAAATAAGAGTAAAACTCTTGCTCACACAGGCACAAGAAATAATATTAGGCTTATAAATGTTTCAGCAAACCGTTAAACACCCCAATGTATGGTATCAGTTTATGCATTGAAGGTTAGACATAATCATTTAGCCCCTAGACTAAGTTCATTTCTAATTTTGCATCTATATAGGACACCTACAATGCAGTGCTGTGAAAAAAAAAGCCACAATCAAGACTGAATCAATCCTATTCTAAAAATAACTAGCACATAATTTGTGATAAGCTTCTCTAAGCTCTGTGAATCTAAACACAAAAGATATAAATACAAGTTGCCTACGTATTTGCTAACCTTGGGAGTAGAAACCGGGGCCCCACATCAAAGCCTGATGCCTTAAGTGCGCTAAAGCACCAGGTAGGTATAGGTATTGTCATAGTCCTGCATTATCTCTATGGGTATTGTATCTCTGTAACCCCTGGCTCTATATGCATAGTGGGTTGATACGATCCTGGAGGCCCAATGGAGAATTGGCTGTGTACAAATTAGGAATAAATGTGGAGGTAATGAACTTGTAGTTTACTTGACTTCCGTTTTCGTTCAGCCTTCCTACAGTCCCTCTTTAAAGGGTGAACTCTTTTGGGTGAACTATTCCTTTAAGTTGCAGCAGTGCTCATTTGACAGGAGTAACCATGGATTTGACAGGAGCAATGGCATTTATAGTTGACAAAAGTTTGCTAAAGTAATCCACCAACTCATTTATCCGAGAGAACTGTGGTAGGGGATCAAGTAAAGTCAAGTAAAAATTCAATGATAACTGAATTTTGGGTGTTTTGTTTTGTTTTTTTGCTTTGTTAGCTAGATAACTAGCACGCTACGTAGATCATAATCTTTACGCTAATGTTTCACGAGCCATGCAATAGCCAGGTAACAAATTGACGGATTTTCGAATGGAGTTTGGCGTAGTTTCTTACACACACACACACACACACACACACACACACACACACACACACACACACACACACACAGACTACCTGTCTCGCGGCGGTGAGCGTTCCGTCCACATCGAAGAGGCAGAGCGTGTTATTGAAGGTGGCTTCACTCATCTTCTCTCTACCTTCTCTCTCTCTCTCTCTCTCTTTATTCCAAGTTTATCTCTGTCTCTCCCTCTCTGTGCCCAGACTAATTATCTCCTTCTCTCGCGCACTCTCTCTATATTCAGTCTCCCCTCTGTCTGTGTCCCAAGTGTTTTTTCCCCCTGTCTCTTTTCGGTCTCGCAGCTGTTGGCTGCACGCGGAAGACAGGACAGACTGGGTGCGCTCGATTCTGGGCGCCCGGTCGGTCGATGACCTACCGGCCGGGCGGGCCAATGTGTACTAAACATCCGCAGTCCGCGTACTTTTCAATTTAGATACAATAGGTTTTCAAAGAATAACTCAAAAATATCACAGATAACAGCCCTTGTTGTTGCGTTACACAAATATATATGCTTAAATCTAAACTATATCAGGAATTTAGATTGTAACTTCAGGTCGTATCTATAAGATAAATTTATCTGCCCTGAATTCAGTGGGTTATTCTCTGGCTGATCATCCCCAGTACTGTGGACCGTCAGGGGAATGAATGGAGAAGCTAGGGTCGATTAGAGACAGAGAGGCGGGGTTGGTTTGCCACAACCACTAGTATACGCTGATGCACCATGTGACCGAGAGAGTACCGGGTGTCCGCAAACGAGTGCACCCACTGACGTGTAAACGCTACCGTCACCTCTCAGTGATTGGTTGATGTGAGTAAGTGTGTCGTTTATTTTTCTTCTTCGATTTGAAGCATTAGCGGTTGAGAAAACAACTTAAGGGTGCATTACCGCCACCCATTGATCTGGAAGGTAGTAGGAAGGTAGGAAGCCTACTGGGGATTTATAATATCTACTAATAATACAGATGATTTGGAAGAGATATTCAATCCAATAATACTGAAATTGTATTCTTCAGCCCTGTAAGCCTCTCTTTCCTATTTAGCCCTCTAGATTGTGTATCTATGCCCAACTACTGGATTAATTTAGAATATTCCTAAGTAAGAATTTGTTGAATATAATTTCAGGTAATTTCTGATTATGTACACAATTCATATGTCGTTGGCCTACTGTGCCTGCTTCATTTATGTACGCTGGAATCTTTACTAGTTAAACTACAATTAGTATTTTCATCTGCTGGCTGTATGGAAATTGTCCTTTAAACCTGCACAAGTGCACATAATTGATGTCGGACTGCCATCTTGTGGCCAAACAATAATTACAGGATCATAGCAGTTTAACAGCTGGTTGTGCCATATTTATTTCTGTATTATCCTCATTTTATTGTTCTTATTTCCAGAAACCACATTCCAAAAAAAGAAGTATAGTAGAACTATAGTAAACTATAAGAACACTATAGTGTCCTGTAGTACATCTGTAGTATTTTTTATTCACTATAATACTACAATAGTTATTTTCTAGTACACATTTGTATAATATCATTCATTGTTCATTATAGTTTAACTATAAAAAAAAATCAATAGTAATGTATTTGCATAGATTAAAACAGAAATATGTGCTGAGGCCTTTTCAACATCTTGAGCTTCAGACATTAAGATGACCCCTCAGTTAACCTTCTGCAAGGACTCTGAACTGTGACCTTTGACCTCTCTCTTTGATCCACACTTGTATCTGGGTAAAGAAATCAGCCAGGTTAACGGTTCACAGGTTCTCACGCCAGTCTGTTTGTATTATCCTACTTCCTGTTGCAGTGTAACCTCCAACTGCATATCATTATCACGTTTCCTTTGACCACATGTAAATGAAGAACAGTCGCCCAAATTATGGCTTTTAAATCTTTTAATACTCAAAAAATACTTCCAATTTTGGCTTCTTAGTACATAAACCACCTGGATGTGTCCCTCTATTAATACAGTGTAGTTCTCTACTGTTTGTTAGGAAATGAAAAGTGTAGTGGACACACTGTTGTCACTCCACCACGCAGAGGAAAGGCTACTTCAATGCTCCAAAAAAAAAAAAAAAAAAAAAAAAAAAAGACTGCATGACATCCATAATTTCCAGTGTAACAGTTTCAAATAAAAAAAATGCAACAAAAATCTATACACATATATTCCAACGTAATGTAACACAAACTGTAATGTAAAACAAATGTCATAAACAAACACAAACTCTATTGCTTTTTAAGATTTAGAACTCCAGCAAAAATTTTACCTGAAAACATGTATCTTCCATCTGACAGCAATAGTGCACAAATGTCAAAGCTTACCTCTCACTTTGAAGTGTCAATGTGTTTTTTTTTTTACATAAAATTTCACTCCCTCCCAACTCCTTCCTTGAAGTGCTATTGGTGAAGTCTCAATGCACTTGAGACACTGGGTTTTCCCAGGAACCTTCCCAGAGCTGATGTAGTCCATGAGCGTTTTCTCCACAGCCTGGATTTCTTCTTCGGCCCACTTCTTTCTTCTGGTTTGTGATGACCCTGAATAAAACGAGACAGTAACTTAATGTCCTTCAAAAAGAGGAACATAAAGTTTGCGTGCATGGGTGGATGTAAGGTCATGTATCTTTTATATGTGTCCTTTTCTTTATTATTTATTAGGGCTGAACGATTTTGAAAAAAATATCTAATTGCGATTATTTTGACTGATATTGCAATTGCGATATGATTTGCAATATTAGAGCGAATCATAATTTTTACATCATTATTCTCATTTCCATTGAAAAACGTATTAAAATGATTATGGTGTGATTTTTGCGGGGATCTGTACCAAACAAAGATGTTTTCTTAAGTCTGTAGAATATGATGTGTAGGCCAGGACATCTCTGCAGCACCACAATATTTCATTTAAAATGCTATTTTGACACATATTTCGCCTTAAACAAATATCGTGCCTCCTGCGATTTGAAAATTGCAGGAGGCCATATTGCGATTTCGATAAAATTTCAATTAATTGTTCAGTCCTATTATTTATTAATCAAGAACCCTATTTACATGCAGCCTACTGACCCCTCTTCAGTTTTCCAGTTTTGGCTGTAGTAATTCCTTATTAGGAGAGTGTTGGTTTTGATATTCAATGGACTAATATATATCGTTTCGATACAAGTTATTTATTATGGTTACTGATATCTTGATACAGCTTATTGGATGTTGTTACTGATGAAATATCATATTTATGCATCTATTTATGTATTTACTGCTCCTTTTTGTTGCAAAGTGGGAACCCTGCATGCAGCTTGTTGTCCCCGCCCATTCTTCCAGCCTGTGCTGGATTAGTCCCTAATTAGGGAGGTTATTTAAGAGAATACAAGCCTTTGTACTGTTTGACTCTGATGAAGACGCACTTGGCGTCGAAATGTTAGTCCTGCAATAAAGTTTGTTGCCTTTAATCCGTGTGCTCCAGTATACTTTGGACCATATCTCTGAAGTCCCTCCTGATACAAGATTGCTCTACTCTGAGAGGCCTACTATTCCTTGTGAGCTGATTGAAGCGTGTTAAACCTCTTCCTTCACCTTTGCGTGCGGTGTGACATGACCAGCCCGTAATGAGGCTATAATGACAACAGTTCCTGACCGTAGCAGCAGTACACACGATACTAAAAGTACTTGTAGAACAACCTGTAGTAGCACTAGCAGAAGTATTTGGAGCAACAGTGTCAGTAATACCAGAAATAGAAATAGCGGTAGAAATATAAGTGGTAGTTGCAGAAGTATGGACGGAGACGAGGTTGACCAACACTTGCACTAGTATCACTATTAACAGTAATAGCAGTGGTAGTTGCAGCAGATGTAGTAGGGGAGAGTCGCCTTAAATGTAACGCGGTACAGTTGTAACACGCACGTTTTCTCTTGCTATGTAAATGCCATCATGACATCATCACGTCGGCATGTGGCCAGTGCTGTACTAAACGTCCCTGAGAATTATCAACAGGATTTGTCCACTCTGCAGTGAATGGCGGCTGGAAAACCGGTTTAGCACAAAGTCAGTAAAAATTAAGATCCAGAGGTATTTTTCGAATATAAAGTTCTGTTTGTATGTTGTGGAGCTAAAATCCACACGGTCGTCTGCATGTATCTGTTCTTTGTCAGTTAGCATAGTTTTCACAGAACTAGCGTCATGCATGCTAGTTCTGGTCTGTAAGGGACGCCAAAGCATGGGCGCAACCAGCGGCTCATTTGTAACATGTTACATTTGTAACTGCCAAGATTTGGTTTTCCAGAATGCCACCAAATAGGGAGAGGAAGAGAGGGTTAGCGGCCAGGGATGTGCTAGAAAAAGCATCAAATGAAGTCCTCAGACAGGGTCTCTCTGTACGAAGTGTGGCAAAAGCATATTGCATGTGCCATGTCACTCTATACAGGTATTGTAAGGCAAGGACGAGCCTGGAGGAGAAGGGGAGCCAGGAGCTTCCAAAGTCAGGGTATAAGAGCCACTTTAGAGTCTTTTCAGATGAGCAGGAGAAGAAACCAATGGCCCAATCCCAGTGTCCCCCCTACAGACTGGGCCCTGAGCCCTCACAGACTTAATTGACGTCACCTGTGTGCGCAGCGGTAGCGCCTGAGTGTGAGAGTGTCCTTACCTTGCGAGGCAGCTGGATTCGCGAGATCACGATCACGCGAGAATCCATCTTGCCAGGCTTCAAGTTATCCGTTTGTGGCCGAACCACAGCGGTGCGGACCAATCAGCGTCCTATGAGGGCAGCTGGGGGCGGGGCTTAGGTGTGCCGACAGCGAGAAGCGACTGTTCGGATGCTCCTAAAGAGGCTAGCGTAGATGCTGCTATAACATCAGTTATTTCTGAACTCCCGACTGGCTTCGGCAAGAGTTTGTTTATATGGTTCGTTGATCTGATTGGTTGAAGTTAGCCCGTGATAGACGGTGATAGACAGATGGTTCAGCCAATCACCTGCCAAGTATTTTTTGAAAGTGCCTGCCCTTTTCCAAACAGTTTCCAATGACGACTTCCCAGATGGTTCTGTGTAACAAACCATCCGGCAAGTCAGGTTAAGAGTGTCCACCAAGGGGGTGAAACAAATAGGGGCAATGACCTCAACAGAGAGAAACACCCTCATCACCATGGCCTTTGCAGTTAATGCACAAGGTAACACCATACCTCCCCAATTCATTTTTCCCAGAAAGAAGTTCCAGCCCTTCTTGATTAATGGCGGACCCACTGGCTGGTGGGTCATCGTGTTTCTCCAGCACTTTGTGAGGCACAGCCGCGCGTCACCACAGGCCAAGGTGATCCTTCTTCTGGACATTCATATCTCACACTTGTCCATCCAGGGGATTGAGTTCTGCAGGCAAAACACAGAGTTGTTTTGTTGTCTTTCCCTCCCCATTGCTCCCACAATCTCCAACCCCTGGACAGGAGTGTGTACGGGCCTTTGAAGAGGTATGTCAACACCGCCATCGACAGCTGGATGAAGAACAATCCAGGTATTACCACAAATAAGAGAGAAGAGGGTTCAGGGTTTCAATGACTGAAATGTAATAAAGCACCATGCAAGTGTAGACAGTGTGTGTGGGATTATATTACTTTTTCAGTAACTTTTGTCCTATGCCCCTGTCACTAAAAGACTTTTAGGTGTGCTACAGTTGTTTTTCT
This sequence comes from Centroberyx affinis, assembly GCF_046629955.1. Lineage (NCBI taxonomy): Eukaryota > Metazoa > Chordata > Actinopteri > Beryciformes > Berycidae > Centroberyx > Centroberyx affinis. The sequence continues at coordinate 48,288 of NW_027283265.1, read as the reverse complement.
ACATGGATGTGTAATAAAGTATAACAACACAGTTATTTTACTCAAATTTATTGTCATGTACAGTATTATCCAAAGTCACATGTTGGCCATATTATTTGGCAAATCAATTCATGCACTGAATAAAAGAAATTTACTGCTCTATACCTCTAAACTGTAAGGGCCCATAGTCTGCTTTATAAATGTTCATTGCATTCTGTAGTGAGAACACATTCAAACATACAGGCTCCAGACCAGGATGATCAACATGCATGAAGCTGCTTCATTCTTCTGGTAACCTTAGGAATGAGAAAGGGTAACTGTTATTGAATTTTGCAAGCTTTATACAAACATTACACTGACAATTACGTTTTTTATTATGTTTATCATTTAGCACAGACAATTTAGAGCAGATGTGAGTACTGTACAAACTAATGTTAAAACAATAGTCCTCAATAGCTGGCATAGTAGCATAGTATCGTAGCCATCTCTAGCTCTGCTTTACAATATTGCCGCCTAGTGATATAACATAACTAATATAATATAAATAAATGTAAATAATAATAATAAAGTAGCAGACATATAAATGATACAACACAACAGTAATCAATGCACATTATGCGTTAATATTTACCGAAAATTGCTGTAGACATCAGCCTTTCATCTGGAACCTTGTGGGTTCAAATCCAGACTTTCCAAAGTCGTTAGTCGTCAAGATCAAGTAATAGAAAGTTTGGCCGTTGTGAATAACTATAACAATGTGGTTGAAATGTCAAGGTTAACTGACAGAAGTCACGGGCCAACACAAAAGCCGGTGTTAAGCCATAACTAATAGACTGCATGTCCAATCTTCACAACATGTCACTTTTTGTGTGTCTTTCTACCTTCTGTAATGTTTTGTCTATCTGTCTGTCTTTTCAAGTTGTGCTTGGACCCCGCAATTGCGGCTTGTGGCTATATTTTTATTTATTATTTTATTAAAGCACTAGCTTGATGAGCAGGAACATCTAAATGTAGCAGTTTACTTCAAAAATATTTTAAATATTTTTTTTTTAAATTCTATTATCTTAGAAAGGTTTCAGACTACTTGCTGTTTCGCTGTGAGATGTGGAAACTCTTGTTCCCCTCCCAGATGCAAATGAAACCTGAAATCATGTTTATATTTTATAATCTTTATTCAATGAGGGATTTTTGGCCATGCATATTTATTTTTACAGGGACAAATCTATTGTACATTTTATTTGCCACTTTTATATGCATTCCAGGGTTTTGAAAGGACAGTTTAAGTTCAATTTCATATGTGAAGGATGTTAATTTAAAAGCTCACATCTGTGCTGTGTGTGCAGTTTCAGTCACTTCAGGGGCTTTATTCATTTTGGCCTAACATCTTATTTTATTTATTATTTTCTTATGGCACTAGCTTTTCAGCTGGGATTCTGCTAGGACCTGTTTTTCATTAGCTCCATGTTTGGCTACATCCATGGTGTGGCTGCATCTAGGACTGACCCAGACCAGGATGACAAAGTTGTGGGAATCAAACGGATGTTTTCTTTACTTCGAAGGGTCTCTGTCTGGTGGCTCGGGATTTATTCATTCTGCTTAAAGAGAAGGAACTACATAAGGTTTTCCCAAATGTGGATATCGTTCTCAGGATCTATCTGACTCTCCCTGTCAAAAAACTGGTGAACGGTCCTTCTCCAAACTTGGCCAGATCAAAAATAGATTAAGAACGTCAATGTGTGACCAACGTCTAAATCATGGAAAGATCATGTCTCTGGAATATGACTTGGTGCATCAGATGGATTTCACTGACATCATAATCGATTTTGCTGCAGTTCCTTGTATGACTATGTGAAATGGTGAATAATAATTTGGTAACACATGGGAACCTCTGCTGGTCACTTTACACAACACTATTTGGGAAGGACCACACTGGCTATTTCTACATATTAGGCTATTAATTCACGCTACGCAACTAAATAATATATCACACACTTTTATCTTTACACACTTTCACACTTTATCTTCTAACGTCACCCTGGTATAGATCCTGCGCTTGCATAATGTTAAACTTTTATAGAATGGCCCTTCTATCCTCTTGCCTTTTATTTTGATATATTTACTTTTACTTGCGTGTCACCTGTCTGCCTTTCTTCATTCTTCAATTCAAAAAGGAAAAATGAAAAAAGGAATATGCAAAAACCAAAATTGGACCGTTTTTTGAATTTCGTTTTCTCGTTTTTTGTTTTTTGATTCTGACAACAAAAAAACAAAAAACGGCTCTGTTTTTCCGTTTTTGGTTTAAAACGAAAAAACCATGGTATTTCCATTTTTTTGTTTTTGGTTTCAAACGAAAAAAAAACCAACTGCCTGAACGTACACGGACCAATACGGCCACACGCTGTGCAGCAGACGGGTCTGCTTCAGAGCTCTGTGCCCTGTTTCCTATGTATTTACATGGTACCAGACCTGTAAAGTGAAGCAGGTCTATTTTCTACAATTCAATAGTAATCCCTATGTATTTACATGGTACCGGACCTGTAAAGTGAAGCAGGTGCAATTGGACAATAAACCATACAAAATGATCATGTTTATTTTCTTTATTGGCATTTAAATGGTACATAACAGGACAGCAGCTTACATTTCATACAGTGTACATACAAAGACAAAAGTGTATCAGTGTATCTTTATCAACATACAGTGATATCAACAAGAACATAGCACAGACACCACAGTTGTTGTTTGATTAATTAACTGATTAACTGATTGATTATTTGCTTAACTTGACAAATTAATTGATTCATTGATTGGCATTCTCTAATATTACAATACAAAATTAACTCATGTCCTGAAGGTTTTCATTCCAAAACACCACATTTCCATGTTGGAGAAAAAAAAGATCTATTCAATATTTCAAAAATAAGTCATCTAAACTTCTTTTAAAAAAAAGGACTTACAATAAAAGTTCTTAAGAGCACTGATAACTTGGAGTAATATATGAGAGTGAATTGTACTTTCATGCCAGCAATCATTTTTGAGGTAGGTGTTCCATTATTCAAATGGTCGATATCTCCTTTAATTGGAAATGAAACACTTCTAATACATACTGTTGCAATCACTGAAAACCGAATTAAGCCTCCAAATCAAAATGAATCCTCTGCTCTCTTTGGTCTTGAATTGTAGTGACTCGCTCTACGAAGTTTGAAAAATTATCAGTGTCAAAAAGGAAGAGCAAAAATGAACAATGATCACACACTCAATCAACAGATCAAACATATTGCCAAACTCTGATTCAGTATTCTTTCCATAACACCCTCTACTGTCTCCTGTTCTCTTCTGTGCTACTCACACTCTTTCTTCTCATCCACTCTCTTCTGTAACTTCCTCTCTCTTTCTTCGACTGTGGCTTGCATAGCCGTTGATGTTCTTGGCCGCCCTGATTGCAGACTTCATGGCAGACTCAATCCAGGAGTGAGGAAAGGCTGTATGCTCCCCGGCAAAGTGCACCTTGCCCTCATTTGCAAACACTTCTTCGGTAAACTCGAGATTTTGGTATGGTGTGAAGAGAGAGAAAGCACCCAGGCTGTAAGGATCCATGCTCCACTTCTTCACCACAACTCCTGTGCAGAGAGACCTGATGTGCTCGCCGTGGATCTTCACCAAATCATTTAGAGCCACTTCCTTCAGCTCTTCGTCGCTCATCCCCAGGAAGAGGAGGGAGTCGTCAGACCAGGTGTAGGAAGCCAGGAGGACGCCGATCTCTTTGTTCTTGAAACCGTGGCTGGGGTAGTAGATGAAACGAGAGGGCCGGTCGGTGATGCTCCTTCCACCACTGATGCCGTCCTTCTCCCAGAACTTCTCGCTGAAGGTGAGAATGACTTTGGTGGAGCTGTCGTAGTGGACCGACCTCAGGGCGTATGTCTTTTTGAGGGACAGAGGAGGCTGGAAATCGATGAAGAGGGTGGCTTTGGCTGTGGCAGTCACCAGGACAAAGTCAGCCTTCAGAGTGGTCAGAGAGGATGAGCGATGATTATCATATGACACCGTAACGCCGCGAGTTGAGTGTTGGATGCGCTTGACTGGAGAGTTAAGGCGAATGGTAGCATTTAGCGCTTCATGAAAGGCCTTGGGGAGATTGTCAAACCCTCCTGTCACTTCATAGTAGCTGGTAAAAAACAAAACACATGATAGATTGTCCAATTACAGGTAAACCCCAGTCATCTGAAATACAGACTTAGGTGTACTGCACAAAATTGTCATCTTATCAAGTCATTTAATTGTGCATTGTGATGCATGTACAGTAGAGAAGACAAGGGAATTAGCAGGTCATGAAGGGAAAGGAAACATGGGAAAAATTGACCATAGCAGTAGCAGAATTTCCCAAATTATACAACACAAAACATACTGTACAGTTGAGGCCAAAATTATTAGCCCCCCAGGAATTATGGAATATTTTCCTAAAATTCTGCCCAATGTTTGCATCATTGATAAACCCTGATATAATCAAACATTCACCAGTGCTATTTAGTAGCTTTTGGTACATTTTGGAATGTAAAATACATTTTTAGGCTGGCTTTATATCAAATATAGTGAAAAAAGGGGTGGTCAAAAATATTAGCCCCCATATGAATTTTTGCTTTCAAAACACACCTAATCACCCAATCAGCTTTCAAACCACACCTGTGCAGTCAATTGGCTTCCTAACAACCCCTGAGCATTCAATCAGCATTGAAAAAAACAGCTTTACTTAAGGGACTCCAAGGAACAGGGTACTTGAACACATTATTGAGAGGGACTACTCTTACTCACCATGCCAAAGACAAAGGAAATAAGTCTTGAGCTCAGAAAGAAGATAGTGGAGGCTCATAATAAGGGGGAAGGCTATACTGCCATTTCCAAGCGTTTTACAGTGTCTAGAACAGCTGTACGTTGCATCATTGCTAAGTACAAGGAAACAAATTGTGTAAGAAACAAACCTGGGCATGGCCGAAAGCGCAAGATTTCAAGAACTCTGGAAAGGAAAATAGTCAGAGATGTCAGCAAGAAGCCCCGGACATCTGCCAAGATGATTGTTGCTGACCTGGCCTCTTCTGGAGCTGATGTTTCAAGGAACACAGTTGTGAGGGCTCTTCATCGTGGTGGGCTTCAGGGCCATCGTCCCAGAAGAACCCCTTTACTCAAAGAGCGGCACATCAGAGCCAGACTGAGGTTTGCCCGTGAACATTTGAAAGGTAAAGATGAGTTTTGGAAGTCTGTCCTTTGGTCTGATGAGACTAAACTGGAACTGTTTGGGCACATGGATGTTGCTTATGTTTGGCGAAGAAAGGGAGAGGCCTTCAACCCTAAGAACACAGTTCCCACAGTTAAACATGGTGGTGGGAGCATCATGCTGTGGGGCTGTTTTGCAGCCTCAGGCACAGGGAGCCTTGTTCGGGTGCATGGCATCATGAAAAAAGAAAATTATGTTGACATTTTGAGGGATAATTTGAAGAAATCTGCTCTTAGTCTAGGCTTAGGTCGTCACTGGGTCTTCCAACAAGACAATGACCCAAAGCATACGTCAAAATTGGTCCAACAGTTCTTAAAGGACACCAAAACCAAGGTCCTGGAGTGGCCTGCACAGAGCCCAGATCTCAATCCTATTGAGAATCTGTGGCGGGTGCTCAAAGTGAATGTCCATGCTCGGAAACCACGCAATTTGGACCAGCTGGAACAATTTGCAATGGAAGAATGGGCCAGAATCCCTCAAGAGACATCTGCCAACCTTGTAAAGAACTACTCTAAGAGGTTGTTGTCAGTTGTGGCTCAGGAAGGGTACACTATTGACTATTAATGGCCAGGGGGCTAATAATTTTGGCCGTGTCATTTTTGCCTTTTCTTGTTTCAACTCAGTGCATCAATAAAATATCCTAATCTAACTTGGTGGACATTTTGTCTTTGTTATTTTGGAAACAAATGAACTATAAACACTTGATGTTAATGGTCATTTCCATGGAGAAATCAAGGGTTTTGTCTGATTTCACAAGGGGGGCTAATAATTTTGGCCTCAACTGTACGTACTGTACAACTATAAATCTAAAACTAGTTGCAGTTGTACTTGTATATACCTGGTGCCATCATTGATATATGCCTGTTCACATAACATCTCGGTCAGTGCTGTGTAAAAGAGAGCACTCTCGTCTAGGATGTCTCCGATCATCTTCATAGCTCCTGGACTCAGGCCCCCCTCCCTCACTAGATATTCCTGTCAAAAATCATCAGATCACTTCAGATTAGAGTCACTTATTAACAACACTTATTAAAAGTTTTTTATCCATCTTGACATGTCATTTGATGTACTATGGAGTCTTATTTTTCCCACGGTGCAGCTGAGGGCATCATGAGCCAAATTCAGGTCAGGCAGGCAGTCAGTCAGTCATCTGTCACTTTGTGAGATGATGCGCTTCATGAGATGGCCTCTAGATGGCATCTTTGACTGCGAGATGCAGTGTTTCCCACACAGAGGAACAAAATCAAAAGTTGGTCAGTTTATAGAAATTGTATTATAAATGTTGTATTTTATTGTATTTTCATCAAATTTAGTTACAGTTACAGTTGTAGTCAAAGAATAGGAGAACACATTCAGTTGCATCATTATCCATGGGATCTTGATTTGATTATATACTAGATGAGGATGAAAATCTTATTTTTTCCTTTATTGCATCTCCATTTACTCTGGAATGGTAATAGATATAGGTTTCCTTACATTGTATTCATATTCCTTCTTAACCTATCAAAGGAGGCCAGAAACATGCATATAGGCCTTATGGTTGAGGAGCTATTCCTGATTCATTTTGGGTATGTCATTTTAGGCGTTTTTTTCCTGAATTTTGGCTAGGGTCTGGTGTTTAGAACTAAATAGGATGGCCTGGTTTTACATTTACAAGTGTAAATTGCGAGCAGTCTCGATCTTGGTCTCATACTCTTTCAGTCTCGGTCTTGACCATAAAAGGTCTCGGTCTTGTCTTAGTCTTGGTTGGTATGGGACTTGGTCTTGTCTTGGTCTTGGCTGAGACAGTCTTGACTAGAACACTGAAAAATAGTACATATTTTGAGCGGGAAATAATAACCTCCACCTGTTAAGAAAAAAAAGATGTAGAGATGTATTGTATCTCTTTACCTGTACAGAGTAATGATCATACTTCTCCAACATGGCTTGGACACCATTGTTTTCCACCTCATCTCTCACCTGCAAAAAGGCAGCAAACATTATGATGATTTTGTACTACTGAAAAATAATGTATTTTCTGTCTCTCCCCTACAAACCTTCTTCAGAGCTTCGAACAAGAGCTGCTCAGCTGTTTTCCCCTTCTCGTGTTCTTCCAGATTGTAATTCAGGATGTCTGGGTTCTTGTTCACTGAGGAAGATTTGTGCCGCACCCCATTTACCAGATAGTATGTGTTCTTGTTCTCCTCAATAAACGTATTCAGCGTCACGTCCAGTTTGGAGACAAATGCCTGAAGAATTCTGGTGATTGACACACGGCCGTAAATATTGACACAATTTATTACACAGATTTGTTAAATAGTCAGTTCTGATTGGCTAATGAACACATTGCGAGGTCTGTTATTTTTGAATAAGAGGCCACTGTTGCACATGTACGGTAAGATGGGGGAAAATGCCCCCCGTCAGAACAGTGTCTATTTATTGTTAAATTGCAACATGCTTGCATATGAGTTTAGCAAGTACATTATGTTCATGCATGAACCAACACACTTTTAGGGATAATTACTGTAATTAAAACAGTATTTATTGTTTATGTTGTTAAAGGAAAAATTCTATATTCTATATTCATTTCTGTGACCACAGGCAAATATACAAAGTTAAATCACACAAAGTAAACTTCAGTAAGGGTATTGTACATAGAGATCAGGGGGGAACTCATTGTCTTAAAATTGTGACAAATTCAGAGACTGACATGCATTCATTGAATTTACTTAAGTTGAATTTACGTAAGCTGTATATATATATATATAGTATAATAATGCAGAAATAATAACGATAATAACAGTATCCTAGGTAGCCTAGTTTTTCCAGGGCATCATTCCCAAGTTTGACAAATTTGTTAATATATTCCCTAGCTCTTTAACACATCCACCTGAGGATGTAACTGTTATATTTTTTTTTTTTAATTATTCTTGTTGCAGCTCTCAAAGATTTGACCATTACAGAAATAAGAAAGAAGAGTAAATGAAAAGTCCCATTTCCCACAATCCTACTAGATCTAAGATTTATTTTCATTCGAGTCAACTTACAGCAAAATTAAATTTGGGGTTTATGGTGGGTCTCACTGATAAAACAATATCTGAGGTACTCACTGCTGGAAGCTTGGGATCCTCATAGGCCCAAGTTCTGCATACCAGCCCTCCTCTTTGTTTCTGTAGGTATGCACTCGTCCTCCAATACGATCACTCGCTTCTAGTATGGTTACCTTAAACATAACATAAGATAATATAGCATAGCATAGCATAGCAGAACATAACATAACTTAACATAACATTTGGTGGACGCTTTAGCATGGGTGGCCTCAGAGGGGCCTGAACACCTAACCCCGCCTAACTTTGTCAAAGGAAATTTCTTTCCTGGGTTTAATAGTGTTGAAGTGTTTTGGGGTGGTATTTTTTGATCTACCTTAGCTATAGTATCGCTAACCCAGATAGGGTTAGTGCTATACAATACTCATTTCAGGGTTCCCAGATCTTTTCACTGATGAAATTACATCAACTTGACAAATAAAATGTACATGACTTTTCCAAAACTTTTCTCCCTTATCATTTTTCATAACTTTTTCAAGCTTGGAAAATACTATTTTAGTCCAGTGTAGGAACCCTGTGTTTTTTTGTGGAGCTCACAGTGCCATGGGAAGACATTGATGAAGCTGAGAGGAAAATACTCAAGTACTCTGATTTAGCAGCTGAGGTGGAGCAGCGAGGCTGGAAAGTGAGATTGCGCCCTTTAGAGGTAGGTTGCTGAGGATTTGTAGGCAGATTAGCGTAGCACTCCTTGGTGAATTATGTGGACAGAGTTTCAAGCAGGCAGTTAAGACTGTATCAGAAGCAGCCATGGGTGGTTGTGGATGAGGAGGAAACATGCTAACTGGGGCACAAAGTATAGCTTAAGTAGATAGCTTAGCTGGCTTAGCCTTGTGTAAGCATTAGCTTGGTAGCATGCCTGAACAATCGCGAGTTAGATAGCCCAACTGGTAGGTAGATAGCCTAACTGGGTTAGCCTTGTGTTCGCATTTGCTTGGTAGCATGCTTCAACATTAGTGAGTTAGAATTTGTTTGCAAACTTGTTTGGTAGTATGACTTGGACTCTGCATTAATGGGGCCTATGTGTTTAGAAGAAATACTGAGGTAGCCTTGTGTTAGCATTAGCCTTGTAGCATTCTTCTAGCCTACATTAGTGTAGGCTTTTAGTAGAATTTGTTTGTAATTTTCAAATCGCAGGAGGCGCAATATTTGTTAAAGGCGAAATGTGTGTCAAAATGCCATTTTAAATTAAATATTGTGGTGCTGCAGAGATGTCCTGGCCTACACATCATATTCTACAGACTTAAGAAAACATCTTTGTTTGGTACAGATCCCCGCAAAAATCACACCATAATCATTTTAATACGCTTTTCAATGAAAATGAAAATAATGATGTAAAAAGGATCATTCCCTCTAATATCGCAAATCATATCGCAATTGCAATATCAGTCAAAATAATCGCAATTAGATATTTTTTTCAAAATCGTTCAGCCCTAGTAGCTAGACAGCTGAGCGGGCCATGGAATCCAGATGAGGCTGCCAGTCAAGCCAGCAGGGCCAGTCAGACTTAGCTTAGCCTAAGCGGATTTGCGGACTGCTGAGTTGGCCGGGTATCTGCTCTCTGCTTGGGTATATATTCTTTGCGCACAGCCAATTCTCCACTCTATCTCCATGATGGCACCAGACGTGTTTGCTAGGAGATCTGTGACACAACTGCAAAGCCTGTGTTTCTTTAACTGTGTGAAGTACATACCTCATGCCCGGCATCCCCTAGTAACATTGCAGCAGTCAGCCCAGCCATCCCAGCACCAACTATAACAACATGCCGAGGTGTTTTTGTGCGAGGGAGGCCTGTCTTTGCAATCTCAACAAGCTCCTTGTAGTCCTTGCCTTGCAGGATTTCCGCAAAGCTGTCCCCATCACAACCCTTTCCACTTACAGCTAAGGGAGGAAATAGAAAAATGAAACTGCATACACAGGCATGGATGTGGATGACTCATAGGATAAAATTTACACTCATACATCAACTTCCAGATCATCAACATTTGAAGCAACCAATAGTACGGTGGTCAAAGGTCAAGGTCACAGTGCCATGGCATTGTGACCTTGTAAACCATGTAAACCCCTGTAAACCATGGCATATTTGAGGGCCCCAGTCAGCTCAGGGGCCCCTGGAATCTTCCTAACTTTTCACCTTAGCTCCTGATGATAGGCTGAAAAATGTCACCTTCTTCTGATTGAATCGTACCCCTTTCTCATCTACTCACTCTCAAAAAAGCACTTCTGTCTTACATGATCATTCTCTGGTCACAAAAGTATTGTCTGGGGACTATGACCTCTGACCAATGACCCTTGACCTCTTCTCAAATTTCAAATTGGATCTAACATGCCATATTTCAATGACTTGTATGTAGAACAATTAGTAGTATAATTTCATAATTTAACGTTTGCAACTGGAATTTCTTATTTTTAGTAAGAGTTTTCTACATTAGAGTGTACTTACCAAATTTGGACAGTGTTGCAATTGGAATCATGTTTTCTCTGAGAGTCCTTTCTACAACTGTCAGTAATACCTTGAAAAACAAAAATAATGGTAATAATATGTAGGCCTATACAAAAATAGAGATTGGTAGTTTGACAGTATATGAACTCACAGTAAGTAATGTATTGCATATTATACAGAAACAAATTTGGTGATAATGTCCGAGAGAGAATCAGGCAGACTGCTATTCTGAGGAACTGACAACATCCAAAAACAGGTGCTTGCGAATAAATAATTTAGCGTGGCCAGAGTTTTATTCCAAAATAATATATCAATTGACATCTGAATTCTTATAAAATGAAAGCTGGAATAAAGTAAATGATATAATGGCTTACTATTAAAGCTATGAGACCTTTGCTTCACAAAAGCAAAAAAGCAAACAGAATCATCTGTGGTTTTGAATTATTGATATGACACTTAGGTCCAATCTAATAAATACAATTTTAAGACGCTTTGTTCAAGTTATACTGAATATTCTCAGTTATAATTTGGAATACATACATTTGATATAATGCATAAAAAATGAAGGTTGGCAGGAGGAAAGATAGTAAAGCCTTGAAATCTTACCCAAGTGTTGAGAGTGAACGGTAGAGATGACTAACCAGCTTGATACTACTCTTCCTTCCCGGTGAGATTGCTTTATATAGGACACACAGATACTACACTGCAAAAAATGTTGACAAATAAGTAATTTAACAACTATTTTCATCTCATATATCAGATATATTTTTGAAATAACTGAACAAATCGGCTATGGAGTTGAGATAATTACACTTGTTACAATGCAACTTGTTTCAGTTCAACATTAGTTTTCTATTAGTGACGTGATCTGCTGTAATAGAAAATATTGCCACTTGTTTCAAGAAAATTCCTTAAACTGAATTGTATTGGAAAGAAGTAAAATAATCTTGTCATTTGGATTTCTTTTTGGGGTTTTTTCAATATTTTTTCAGCTATTTTAACGAAAGGAAGATTCCAGGACTTAATATTAGATGAATTACGGGTTAACATGGACATTTCTTACAGTGTTGTTACCCTGATGCCCAAAAAATGACCACTGACTTGCAAACCAAAGTGACGGCTAAATCTGGCACTTTTACATGATGGACTCAAGTACTCATGTTAATTAATGTGCATTGTCCCTTCTTAAATAAATACACTTAAACTTAATCAGGGACAATAAAGTTATTGATTGATTGATTGATTGATTGATTGACCTATCACTAACTGTTGTGATGGTCGACTGTAAAAACAACAAAAACTGGCACGCACTTATCACTAATTGCTGTGAAGATCGACAGTGAATAAACAAAACACAACCTGACTAGAGCACTATACTACCAGAACTTGGAAACTTGTGATGACACAGAGCTGAGAAGTAGGATGCAGACAATGGCGATGTGAGACCAAGACTTGGCAGGGCCTGGATGACAGAGAGGGGATTACATAGGCGAGTAGCGATAGGATGACACGTGTGTAATAGAAAAGAGCATAATACTTCATGTAGGTAATTTCATTTTCATTCATGTTTTTCTCACCCATTCAAACCAGTGGCCGTCTGACACAGGCTCACTTCTCTACCATTTATCGGGCAAGTTTACACCAGATTTGCCCATTCTGACAATCATCGAGTGAGGGGGTTTACAGCTTCAATCTGAGCCACCAACTTGCAGGCTGAAATGAGCCATCCGGACAATATGGTTTGATATATTTACAAAGAGGGATATTCATGAACCATGAATCATGGCTGGTTCTAGAAACGCACTCACATTTCCAGTTTCAAGGGGAAAACCAGACACAGAAAAAGCCACCCACACATTTCCTTGATCACATTCCATTCCTCATCTTTATCGCTTTGCCTTCGCTGCAGTTTACTCATGTAGTTCAAGATATGCGACAGTGCTAACCAACAGAGATAATTGCTTTCTCTTCAACCTCATATGGGTACGTGAAGACGTGTTCATAAATTTGAACTTGGATTGCTGCTTTGACTTAACAGAAATCATGATATGATGACATGGACAGTGAGTGATGTGGGTCCACTGTTAATAATTCAAATAATTAAAGGCAAGCAACAACTATGTAGTAGGCATAAGAAAAATAAAGAAAAATATATATAGAACAAAAAAAATGTAGCAAAAAATAGCCAGAAATATAGCCCCCCCCCCCCCCGAAAAAATAAATAAATATATATATATACATAGTATTAGAACATTAACAGCAGTTCCAGAGCCAGTAAAGATGGGCAATATGGACAGTAAGAATAAGAGTATTAAATATTATAAAAGAGTATTAAATATTATAAATATAAAGTGTAGGAGTGCTATTCTGTGGGTGAATATGGGGGAGGAGGAGTAGGAGGAAATCCCTGACCTGGGCCTTTCACTCCTACTTTTCCTACCCACTGAGGTGATCATGTGATCAATGTGATCACTGTTGAGAAGCCTGATGGCCTGGGGGTAAAAACTGTTTGTGAGTCTGGTAGTCCGTGCCTGGATGCTTCGGTAACGTCTACCAGACGGCAGCAGCGAGAACAGTTTATAGCTTGGGTGGCTATACTTTTACTGTACTTACTGTAGATGTTGAGAGGGAAGCCTGGGTAAAATTCTTTACACTTTCGGTGCTCTGTGCCAAGAGACAACCCTGCATTTCCAGGTTGCACAACCGCATAATTGCCATCAGTTCCTCATAGCGACCGGTCTGAGACGTGTCACACCCTTGACTGTTAGTAGAAACAAAAAGTAGAACATAATACAATAATGTGTGTACTGCCCATTCTGTTTTTCATGTCCCCTTCTCACATTTCTTCCTCTACCCACTCCAGTATGCTCCTATCTTGCTCTTATCTTTTGTTTTTTGTATTTCTTTTGTTAGCATTTCAGTTTAATTCAACATGCTTTATTGGCATGAAAGTTAAGAGCAATATTGCCAAAGCTTTAACATAGAGATTATACTTTGTATCAGTGTGTGTGTGTGTGTGTGTGTGTGCTGCTCACTCACTGTTCCTCAGATTGTGGCAGGGTAACACATAGGCTATTGTCTAGATCTGCTGTGTTTCGTTCTCAATTCCTAGTTTGGACTCCTAGTTTGAGTATTTCTGAGTATTTCCCTTCACATGATTATTCAACATTCACAGAAATATTGTCAGGCCACTGCCTAACCCTTGTGCTCCTTGCTATTGGTTGCTTGTAATGTTTGTGATCTAGGAGCTAAAGCTTGTGTCTCGACGTTTAACAGAATTTGGACTGAAAGCCCGCACTGCAGTGACCAAACCTCTCATTAGCAGAAGGAATCAAAAGGCTAGACTAACCTTTGCTGAGGAACATGTTGTGTGGACAGAGGAGAACTGGTCCAAAGTTCACTTTAATGAACTTTGGACCATTATGTTCGTCGTCAAACTGGGGAAAGACTGAACCCAAAGTGTGTAAAGACGTCAGTGAAAGGTGGAGGAGGAAGTGTCATGGTCTGGGGAATGTTTTCTGCAGCAGGAGTTGGGCCTCTTATACAGCTACATGGCATACGGAGTGAATGCAAATGTTTATCAGAACCTTCTTCGACAACATGCGGTTCCTGCCCTGCGTTCATCACCCGATCAGCCAGCAATTCTCATGCAGAACAATGCCCCCTGTCACACAGCAACACGGGTAAAGCAGTTCCTTGAAGCTGAAAACATTGAAATAATGAAATGGCCAGCCCAGAGTCCTGATCTAAACCCAATAGAAAACCTCTGGAAAATCCTTGGCGACAAAGCTATGGCTAAGAAACCCACTACAGTCACTGAACTGTGGAAGAGACTGGAAGAAGAGTGGACCAAAATCACATCAGAGCAGTGTGAGAGACTAGTGATGTCCTGTGGCCGCAGATGTGCTGAAGTCATTCAAAGCAAGGGCCTGTACACTTCCTACTAATTGTTGACTGTTGTAACCTTCAGAAATTTTAGTTGTAATCTTTCTCCGTGCTACAGTCATTGCTGTTCTCTAATTTTGATCATTGTGTTTTTCGCAAAATAAAGGTTTTTTGTTGAAGTGCCTTGGTTATTTTGTAAAACACTGTTCTAGTAGCATGGTATAGCCTCAACAAAAAATCCTTCACATTTTGAGCAATGAAGATTACATTATTTATGAAAAAATCAAGTGTTCATAAATTGTTCTCTAATTTTGATCACCACTGTATGTACCTGCTATGCCTTCCTGTCACAGTAGAGGGAGGGGGGGCCTGTCTGTAGACTGTCATTGATGAAGATCTATGAGCATACCCTACAACAATCCAGTAGAATGAATGGTTATTAAGTTAGAAGCCTACAATCACACCATAGAAAGGCTCAGTGCCCATGCAGTGCCCGCCGCTGTGGCAGGAAACCAGGAGGGAGGGAGGGTAGAGGGTATCGCCCGGGAGCACCAATCTCCCGACCTGATAATTTGATTCAATCAATATATCTGTTCAGCAGGGCAGGGCAGGCTGTGCACAAACAAGAATTTATTTATACTGAACAAAAATATAAACGCAACACTTTTGTTTTTGCTCCCATTGTTCATGAGTTGAAATAAAAGATCTAAGACTTTTTCTATGCACACAAAAGGCTTATTTCTCTCAAATTTTGCACTTCTCCTTTGCCAAGATAATCCATCCACCTGACAGGTGTGGCATATCAAAATGCTGATTAAACGGCATGATTGTTGCACAGCTGTGCCTTGGGCTGGTCACAATAAGAGGCCACTCTAAAATGTGCAGTAGATCTTTTATTTCACCTCATGCAAAATGGGAGAAAAAACAAAAGTGTTACGTTTATATTTTTGTTCAGTATATTTATTTACAAAAAAAAACAAAAACAGAAAAAGGGCACTTCTCTATAGGAGGCCAAACGTGCTCAAGCCCCCTTTGAGGTCTATCTATGCAAGTGCCTGTTTTGTTGCATCTAGGACACTGCCTCTTGTCATCCAGTTTTGCACCTGTGATGTTGCCTGTCACAGTGAGTAGATTCTCTTGTGGTTCCTCTACTGTCAATGCAGCCACACTTGCTGGCACGTTCACAGTGTTGATTTCTTGAAATATGGTGTTTTTCGTGCAGGTCATGTAGAGTGCAGCTGTTTTCCGTGTAGATAAATTAGGAACGCAATAGGACTGACCAACCTTGGGTGATTGGACCTGCTTGTCGTACAGGACAAGTTTGAGTTTGTTGCATCTGCAACATAGCATTCACGGATCTCTATTTCAGTCCCGTACACAAACCGCATCTTACTGCTGGTCTTCATGCTGACCACCTTCACTTGAATTTCTCGAATCTGCACAAAAGACATATGAGTTTTTTTTTTGTTTTTTTTTAGAATACCAGTTTTTGAATTGATAGTAAGTTTTCTATTACTACTCGTGCTGATCAGGTTCAAGCAGTGGTAGTTAGATTGGCAAATTCAGCTGTTTTATATGCAAGTAGGGATACACTGATACTACAGTGAATAGATTGCTGAGCACAATAACATGCAGAATATATTTTCTTTGAAAATTATGATGTTCTATTTTCAAAATGCAAACAAATTGAGTGATGATGAAAGTAAACTGAAATGAACTAGAGAGGCTTGTTGGTTTGACGGGGCAGAACAACATGATAGGCAAGCATTGTTTCAATTTTGTGACAAAGATCTGTTTGGTGTGTTGCTTTTATTCACTTGTATACTTGCCTTTTGTTCAGTTAACTTATTATCCACTAATGAGTAGGGATGGGACAATATATCATAGTACGATAATTTGCGGTGTAAAATCATGGCGATGTACACCCTGTGAGCTACATTATTGCCAATCTCTGAACCCATCGTCTATCGGTCTGACGACGACTCTGGGTGCGACGGCCAATATTTCGGGGTTTCCGGTGTAGCCAGCGGACATCTGGGCCACGAGAATGGAGTTGGAGTTGAGAGACGACGTCTACGACCGGATTGTTTCACAAGTTTTTTAGGTCCAGACGACATTTCGGCTAATCTCTATAAACAGATATCTGCATATGAGACGTCATCTCTCAACTCCAACTCCATTCTCACGTCTCAAGTTGCTAATCGGACTGTAAACAATGACCAGCGCACGGAAGAGGAAGTCTTGGCCCAGATGTCCGCTGGCTACACCAGAAACCCCGAAATATTGGTCGCCCCCAGAGTCTAATCGTCGTCAGACCGATAGACGATGGGTTCCGAGATTGCATTGTTGCTTCCTGTAATCTGCTGCCTCTGCCCCTCCTTCTCCACCCATTACACAGTTTGACCAGCAGAGGGTGCAAACAGTTTGCAATGCAAAACTGCAAAGCCAAGTGACAGACATGTCGGACAAGGAAGAGGATATAGTAAAGCTTGGCTGGGTGAGATGAGTGGCAGCGTTCTTTTACAGGAACTCTACAGCAACTGCACTGTTGGCTCCAAACAGACCCTGAATGAAATCATTCCG
Source organism: Centroberyx affinis (assembly GCF_046629955.1). Taxonomy (NCBI): domain Eukaryota; kingdom Metazoa; phylum Chordata; class Actinopteri; order Beryciformes; family Berycidae; genus Centroberyx; species Centroberyx affinis. The sequence continues at coordinate 31,049 of NW_027283265.1, read as the reverse complement.
ATTGAAGTTAATCTCGCCGTTTACATGAATGCTAAATAAGGATTGCATGGTGTGAGCTTACATGGTCCACAATAAAGTATGTAATCAGAATAAAAGTTGACATGCCAAAATAGCCTGCAGAATCTAACTTATGTTTTTAAAAGATGTTCTTTCTGATGAAGCAACACCTTTATCAGAACATATGACTCCAAAAGTGTTTTGCACCTGCAATGATTAGGTACCCTTGTAATTATCACCGGCGTATGGAAAAAGTGGCCTGGTTAGGTATTGTAGCACTTGATATAAAAAGGCGTTGCACTGCCTACATCAAGCCCGAGCACCCCGGTGTTAGTAACAAGTGTTGACAGAGTGAATTTCATGCAGGTGACCCTCACCTGTCCTGAGATAAGAGGGGGATGCATTTCCCGGCAGGTAGAAATGCAGACCTGCCGAGGTAGTTAATATTATAAAAGAGCAATCCTCCTCAAAAATCATTAAAATGTGAGATAGTTTCCCCTTTCGTTGGCTTGTAATAGTGTAATTCGACTGGAACAGTGGCTTCCGCAGGCATGCAGAATTCGGCATAACACATTTTTTAGGGCAGTTTTTAATGGAACGCTTTGGGACTGGTGACAAAAAAAACAGAAAAAGTACGCCATGGCGACAGAGCTATTACCATTAAAATGTGCATCAATCAGTGAATGTCAAACTAACTTGATCAGTGTAACACACAAAGCTTCAGCCTACATTTCTGCTGAGGCAGCTAATATTTTGCTAACGCAATTACGTGATAAAATTTGAGATGAAAACGTTGATTATATACTGGTCAAACCCAGACTGCTAGTTAGCATATTAGTAGAGCCATGCGGGTTCTTTTAGTTAATTTTGCGATTTTACGGGGAATTTAAGGTTTAAAGTAAAATTGAACAGAGAGGAAGTAAAACAATTGGTAATGCCACTTTGTTTTATTGTGCGATCCATTTCAAAATGAATGTCTAAATTTATAGTAAGTTACCTACTCAAGGTCTTCTTCACATTAAGTAGCTTCAGCCCCGTTTTCTGGAGAGCTGCTTGCTCCAATCTGTCATGTTTGTCTGGCGAGAAAACCACTCCTCGGTGGTATTCGTCACGAGATTGTTGTAAAACACAAGTAAAATACTTCTTTTCCGACAATTTTATCGGACTAACATTGTGCATGTATCCAGTGGCGATGTTGTCGTCGTCGTTCATTTTAGGAACCTTTGCGGAAGATGCCATTTTAAAAGTACTGCTCTTTGTGTTCTTGCCTTGGGTTGTTTCTGCTGTCCGTTGTTGTGAGAAGGTGGGTTGCAGTGCATTGTGGGGTACAAAAGGTCCAGTGTAGAAGAGAGCCTAAGTCCCTCTCCTTCCGCTGTCCCCCATGGGACCTTATTTCGGAAAAAATATGTACGGTAATCAACGGCGAGAGACAAATAATTGTTTGATCCCGTTTGAATTGTGCCATGAATTACACATATGATGTTTGTCAATTTAAAAGATAATTTTGCAAGTCAAGAAAGTCGCAGTTTGTCGTAAAACAGTTAAGTAACGTTTAGTTTTGTGTGAAACCGCTCAGTGAACTACATCTCTCGTCTCGCACAATATACGTCACTAACACCAACATGGCTGTCACCTTGGCACATTTCACCTCTTTCTTCCAGAACGAGGGAAAAAGTATTAAACGAGGTGAAAATCACTACAAGTCTGGCCATGTTGAGAGCTGCAGCTATGCGAAAGGAGAGTTAATCGGTTCCGTAAGAGCTAGCATGCGGGACCGGCTACAAGGTTTCGGTGAGCGTTAAACGAGTGTAATGTCAGCTAGCTAACGTTAGCTACCTTGCGAGTTAACCCATTTGTTCCCAAATTTTTCCCAGACTTGTCTATACAGAATTTGTATTCTATCTGTATCACTAACAAAAAATCTATCTTAATAAAAAAAAAAAATCAAGGACAAGTATGTGAAAAGGTGTGTTTTATTTCTGGCAACAATTGTGACTGGTGGTATAACACAGGGACTTACGGAAGCGTAATGCATTCACTTGAGAAAAAAAAAATGCCCTGTTTCTCTGAATTAACGAGATCTTTATCTTTCAGAAAAACAGCATTTTTTTTTTTTTAAGGAAAAAAAATTCTGCTGTTTTTCTGAGATAATTATCCCGTTAATTCAGAAAAACAGCATTAAAAAAAAAAAAAATTCTGCTGTTTTTCTGAATTAACGAGATAATTATCTCAGTAAAACAGAGCAGAATAATTTTTTTCCATGAAAACTTTTCTCAGAATTCTGAGATAATTATCTCGTTAATTCAGAAAAACAGCATTTAAAAAAAAAAAAAATCTGCTGTTTTTCTGAGATAATTGTCTTGTTAATTCAGAAAACCCTTTTTTTCTGAAACAGGGGTTTGTACAATAACTTAACATAAATACATATAAATGTCTTTTTAAGTAAAAATGTAATTTTAACAATTTTTTAAATATTTTTAAAACACGTTAAACAATGCATGTAATTTTAAAAGTAGCATAAGTAGCATACTTCATCTAAAATTAATTCATCCAGTATGACCCATTACTTACAGCATCTCAAAGAACTGAACCATCAAAAACTAAAAAAAAACTGAACAATTTTCAAGGCTTTTGCCACTACTTCTCCTGTGATGATAGTGTTTTGGTAGTATATTGGTAGTGTGGTGGTAGAGCGGTGGCAGAGTAGTGTGCTGCTACAGTGGTAGTAGTGTTGTGGTAGTGTGGTAATGGTGTGTTTAGTGTGTTAGAAGTGTGCTAATGTGTTGTTAATGTGCTAGTAGTGTGCTGATAAAGTGTTGGCAGTGTACTGTTGCGTTGGTGGCATGTTGGTAGTGTGCTAATTTAGCACTGATGGATTTTCTTGAAACATTCTATATGTAGTGGCCTGGCCCACTTCTCACAAGCGTATGTTGTGCGACCATCATATACAAGACATCTGCAAAACTGCTTCCCTGTGGAAAGATAAACAAATACATATTTCCCAAAGGTTTTCCACTGATTCTTATATACAGAGATTTTTAAGAACTCATTTCTTGAAGGATTCAATATACAAGTGGCCTGGCACTCTCATACAATGATATGCTGAGTGACCATTACAAACACTGCATCTGATAAAGTGATTACCTGTGTTGATTGGCCAGTGGGGCTGTGACTGACTTTGAAAAATGGGTCATCAGCTGCATTTGTGTTGTCAACATGAACAGAGGCCATGATTTCATCAAATCGATTCCTGCACATGGCATTTGAGATGCTGGTAGTGTGAACATCATCATCTAGTGACCAATGCAGGTGTCGTCGTGGTACAGTGCTGTACCCGGAAGTAAGTAGCACACCGTAGAATGTAAGCAGCTCATTCATGTCCAAATTGAGCAGGTTGCCCTTGATCTGATCCAAGTAAAGGTTCGACATTTAAATGGTAATTTCTCTCAGTGATGGTGGGTACATCATCAAAAAGACTGTGGGTCTGAATTTGTTGCTGTTGTTGGCTCGTACACAGCGTAATCAGGAAGATTGCGATCAGCTGCTTTTCTTGATTTTTTGAATTCTCTGGTTTTATTTTTTCTGTTCAGCAATGGAACACATGTCGGTTCTGCTGGGGTGGCACCATGTAAAGATGTTGTAGTGGTGGAGGTGGCACCATTTAAAGGTGCTGTTGTAGTAGAGGCAGCACCATTCAAAGATGATGTAGTAGTAGAGGAAGTGCCATTCATAGATGATGTACTAGAAGAAGCAGCACCATTCAAAGATGATGAAGCAGTAGGGGCAGTACTCGGAGTTGCTTGAGGAGCTTCGGCTAAGTTCTTGGTCATGCTTCTCGTTATGCGTAGTTGTGGTTCGTCATCTACTGGTTCAGTGTCTTCTAATCCAAATAAGGCTGCAGTGGAATTCAAGAGCCTTGCTGGCAGATGACCCGTTTCACCAGTGAATTCCATGTCGGACGCATCGCTATCACAATCATTCCCGATAGCATCTTTTTCTGGCTTGGGGACTATTGCAATATTACAAATTGCCTCCCTTGGCTCAGTAAGGTCAAGTAGGTCTAGTACTTCACATAAGGTAAATCTATAAAATAGAGATAAACAGAGAAAAAAGGTATACCAAACAAAAAACTTCCAGTCCCTGCATTATACCGCCGGTCACAATTGTTTCCGTCAACAAATAACACTGTTTTGCAAACAGTATAAACTACATATCAATAATATTTCTTTATATACTGATAAACAACCCTTTAAAGATGTATTGTATACAAAAAGTATGAACATTTTCATAACATAATGTAGACTTACCTTTTTTTGGGGAGCTTTGATGCTGCCATGTTCTCATGATTGCACAACCAGGAGCGAGTAAAGGAGCGTGGTCACATGACCAAATCAACTAATCACATGAAACTTTACAAAAATTTCAAAACAACTTAGTGATGTTATTATGAAAAATTATTTTTATGAAAAAAATATCTAAAAATACTATTGATTTTTATTTAGAGCTACTAAAAATCGTATAATTTAATGTTAAAACAGACTGCAGAACAGTGTACAAATCCATTTAGCTGTTGATCTGTGTAAAAAAATAACAATTTCCTAAAATATAGTTGATACGGATTTTGATAACACATGTTCACAATGATACATTTTGATTGGTGTAAAAATAACAATTTCCTAAAATGCACACAGGGTTAGCTAATAATAACTAAGTTAGATAATGCTGGAAGAGTTTTCAGGATAACTTGAGCGGGGCCCAGTTTCAATGTTATATCGGATACCACAAGTGTTATGCATGTTGTCATCAATTTAAATAAGCCGTTATGGCTCCTTATGACATGTTATGTCTATACATTCCTTGGTAGTTTGTGTTAGAGAGGTGCAGTTTTAGCTATCCCATAACCCATATCCAATGGTGCATCATTTGCTTATCGGCGGTGCGTGAGCTATTCAGACATAGCTGATACTTTAATCAAACATTACTAACACAAATTGGTACATCCTGCCCATTCTTGTATTGCTGCTCGTCCAATCTATTATAGCATGCTAACAAATGGTACTTTATTTTTACAGATCTACATGGGAGATGATGGCACTATCTTGAGCTCTGCCTGTGATTGTGCACGGGGGGAGGTTAAGTGTAGCCACGCTGCAGCGTTGGCAATTTTTGCCATGTGGGAGATCAGCTTGACAGGCGTGGAGTGCCAGTGGAGGAAGCCTGGCACTTCCAAAGTCATCAAGCCGGTGTCTGAGCTGTACCCACAGCGTGAGGAGACGTACAACCCCCTGGCCAGAGACATCACCACTGAGGATGTGGACTGGTTCAGGTCTGCGCTGAGGGGCACACAGTGTGGCATGGCATGGCTGTTGTCACCTGAGCCAGAGCCACAGCCTCAACATCAGGCCATTCTCACCGTGCCGGAGCTGGTGAAAACGCATGGGGGTCAGGGGCTTGAGGCAATTCTTGCCTCAATGTGACTGACCAGGGACCAGCAAGCTGCCATCCAGACAGCCACCGCGGGACAGCGGCAAAATCCCCAGTGGCAGTTGCACAGGCAGGGCAGGTTGACAGCCAGCAATTTTGGTGCTGTGCTGCTGTCGCGACGCTCCTCCACTCCATGCCCATCCCTCATGAAGAGGGTGCTTGGGGGGTGCAACCTGGATGGAGTCATGGCTGTCAACTGGGGTGTTGTTAATGAGGCTGAAGGGGTGAAGGCTTTTGAGCAGGCCTGTCAGGTGGAGGTGCTCGAGTCTGGTCTCTTTGTGAGTGAGTGGGATATCCTGGGAGCATCCCCGATGGACTTGTGGAGCTCTGGCATATTGGCCTCGAATGAGCCTCGATGTCAAGACTTTTGTTCAAAATTGTCAAGTGTGTCAGCGCTTCAAACCTGAGAGCCGCATGGTTGCCGGGAAATTGCAGCAGACCGTGGTAAACCACCCTTGGGAGATGCTGGGAGTGGACTTGATGGGCCCCTTTCCTAGGAGCTCCAAGGGAAATGTCCACCTGTTGGTTTTTGTGGACTACTACACCTGTTGGGTGGAGCTATATCCCCTACGGAAAGCCACAGCAGAGACTGTGTCAAGAATACTCACCCAGGAAATTCTCACCCGATGGGGGATCCCCAACTACCTTCTGTGGGACCAGGGAAGCCAGTTCATCTCCTCCATCTTCCAAGCCACCTGCGAAAAATGGAGCCTGAAACAAAAAATGACCTCAGCCTACCACCCACACACCAACATGACAGAGAGAATAAACCGGACACTAAAAACAATGATTGCCTCCTATGTCGGAGAGAACCACAAACACTGGGACAAACATCTACCAGAGTTCTGTTTTGCACTCAATTCAGCCATCCACGAATCCACTGGAGTCACCCCTGCCGAACTGAACCTTGGACAGGCCCTCCAAGGATCCACAGACCCGTGACTATTCCTGGGAGCCTGCTGCCTCGTCAGTACCGGAGTAACGCGACAGGAGGTAACGCCGGGATTTCCTGGCGCCACTCACACAGCTGTACTACTCTGTTGAGAGCGTTCACTCTGTTTCAAATTTGGGAGCTCAAATACTGCAGAAACGGTGGAAACTAAGAAAGTCTCTAGACTAGAGAATACTAGACTAGAGAACTTTGATACATCGACACAAACTGACAAGACTGGAGCTGACTATGGGGTTGGGTGGCACTGTATATTGAATTGTTGTTTGGTTGAGATTTGCACTGTATATTGAATTGTTGTTGGGTTGAGATTTGCACTGACATTATCTGTACAATACACTGTGGAACCCACACACCATCTTATCACGAGTTCCACCTGAGAGTAAATTTTTCTCAGTAGTCGACCTAGCAAATGCATTTTTCAGCATTCCGGTGCATCCAGATTCACAGTATTGGTTTGCTTTCTCATTTCAGGGTAAAACCTGGACATGGACGCGCCTATGTCAAGGTTACACTGAAAGCCCTGCAATTTATAAGTTAAAAGAATGTCTAGATTCATTGATTTTGCCAGGAGGAAGCGTGTTGTTACAATATGTTGATGATTTGATGGTGTGTTCTCCAATGCAAGTGTGAGGCTCACACTAACCGATCAGACTCTGTTTCACAGGGAAACGCAAGGGCAGATGCAGCTGCCAAGGCAGCAGCCACACAGCAGATAACAACCATTTGCTTAGTCGAGTCAGAGCTGCCTGTAACACCAGCCGCTGACTTGCAGGAACTGCAAAGCAAAGCATCGAAAGAGGAAGTCGCTCTGTGGAAGAAGAGTGGGTGTGCACAGAGAGAAAGGGTATGGTACGGCCCTGATGAAAAACCATGTCTGCCTAAATATTCCCTTTCTATGCTAAGTTGACACATGGTAAAGATCATGTGTCAAAAGCGGGGATGTATCAGGAATTAAGTAGATACTGGTACACAAAAGGCTTCACAAATTACTCACAAACATTTTGTAAACAATGTGTAATCTGTGCTAAAAACAACACTGGGAGAGGACAGCAAATGCCTCCCAGCGCACATCCACCGCCAGACAAGCCATTTGATCACCTTCAAATGGATTTCATTGAACTCACACCAAGTGAAGGAAAGAAATACTGTCTGGTAATAGTGGACATGTTCTCAAAATGGGTGGAAGCATTCCCTACATCAAAAGGAGATGCTGGAGCCGTAGCAAAGGCCCTAATAAGGGAAATTATTCCACGATGGGGAATCCCAGTAAAAATCAGTAGCGACAACGGGACACATTTTGTGAACACGGCCTTAAGGGAGGTGGGAGAGTATTTTGGCGTTGACATGAAACAACACTGTGCATACCACCCACAGAGTGGTGGCGCGGTAGGAAGAGAGAATGGTACCCTTAAAAACAAATTGGCAAAATGTTGCGAGGAAACAGGTTTGAATTGGACAAAGGCACTACCCCTAGTGCCATTGAAGTGCTTACTCAAACTCAGGTAACAACAAAAACAGCATTTATGCATTACTGTGTGTGTTAACATACCAGACATTAGTCTGGGGAGGGTTTCTTAGAACCTGAGGTTTCTTACCACCCTGTTACTTTTATATTTTTAGACATTTGTATTTTTATAATTGTGTGAGCATTTATATGCTCAAAGCGGGGAGTTGGGCTGGAAAAATACAACTTAGAATGTGTACTGTGCTGTAAGAGTGCAAAACTACTGAGTGTCTGTATAATAACTTGTGTGACTAGGTCACGACCAGGTCACATCTCCTTTTGCATGAGCAGCACTAGTTTGAACAGGATCCGCACATCCCAAGCGCTCAGCTTGTTTGCTGAACAGAGATAAGAGAAGAGGAAGCTGCAGTCGGGACGTGGGTGAAACTGACTGTCTGAGGAGGTGTATAAATATACTGTGTTGAGAGCAGACCATTGCTCATTGCTGTGGGGACCTTTGTTCTCTGTATGCTTGAGCCCATTTGCAAATGCTAAATAAAAGCCAGAAAGACAAGTTTGTTGTTGCTCTCCTTTATTGCAGAATTTCCATAACATATCACCAAACAGGTTTTGTTTACAATATAAAATCAGTTTATCAATATCATTCAACAAAGTAATTTTGCTGTAAACCGAAACCTTCATTAAACAGGAACCTCAACCGCATCCAGAATGTGCATGTCCATGAAAATCCACTCTTCCCCAAGTGCGTCCACCCCACTTCCGCTGACAAAAGCAAGTGGCTGAAGCCTGGTATGCCACTATTCAACAGCAATTATGTCATTTAATTAGAATCCTGTAATATACTCTGTAATGCACTCATCATCTTTTATGTATTTGTTATTCTCTTCCCCCCTCTAGCAACAAAGGCCACCTACAAGCTGGAAAAGGTGCTAATGAACAAGCGTGTTCTTGGTGATGTGAAAAAGCTGAGCCCTCTCTACCAAACATCGCACCAAAAAAACATGGCCTTCTCATACTTAGGGATACTCTGCAGGTAAACTGTATAGTAATCATGTTGTCAGTATTGTGTAGTAACAGGGCTCCAGAGTGCTACCATTTGACTTGCATATCATGCAAGTGAAAACCTGCCCAGTGCCACTTAAAACATTTTATTTGGGAATATACCTGTTTTACATATGACTTGTGTATCTGCTGCCTTTTTATTTGCTGGTGCCAGTATCTAAAACTTCCAGGCACTGGTACCACCAATGTCAAATTTTAGCTTGTAGCCCTTTACTAACTATTTTGGAGTAATCCCATACAAATCCTTCTCATTTCAGGCTTTACCTGGCCGCATTGCATTTCAACGAAAATTCTGTGAAAAGCGAGGACTGAAGCAGGAGAAATTAGGTTCCAAATTAAATTTCCCAAGGCCAAGACAGGGGAACGTGTTGTGTCCATGGTGAAGACCAAATATACTACTGGTTAGTTAATTCTCAATTGTCTGATGCAAGTTTTCATCTCTATACTAATATATGCATGATTCGAAACACATTTGCCCCGCTGGCGAGATTTTGGCACCACCTGAGTGACAAGGTAAAAGCAGTAAACCCAAAATTTCTAATTGCAGTTAGTTGGTAACAGTTTGTCAACAGTTGAGACCATATGAATTATTCAAACTATATGCTATGTGCCCTCTCCTGTGTTTTAGAATATGTCACTGAGCTTATGGATCTCCTCTTTAACAAGGTCATTCATGACCCTGCACCCTTTGTGGCTGAGCTGTCCAAAACCGCACAGGCCGGTTCCGGGAGAAAGTACTTCACAGCAATGTTGCAGGAGACTGACCAAAACTCCAGAGTGGTGGTGTTTGACACACGTTGTCACAGTGTGTTCAAAAGTGTAGAAAAGGACAGGTGAAGACTTGTTTTACTTTGCATTGCATTGATCCTTCGTTACACTTAAGTTTTTATTTGTAGTAAGGGCTTTAAGAATGCCTGTAATTTAATGTTTTGTCCTTAAGAGATTTCTATTATGTGGTTTTTATAGGAGCCCTATAAAAAAGGTAGTAGTAATGAGAAGAACTAGGAAATACATTTCCTGGAGAAAATGTGTGGGATAGCTGTAAGCAGCCGTAAGTATAAGAAAACCTAAGTTCCTAAGCTCTATTCTATGTGCAGGTAGGCATGACAGTGAGGATTCAGGAAGAGCACGAGCAAGGAGACGCAGTGACACAAAGTAACATGAAGATGAGGAGAACTCTATACTGTGGCAGATAAAACGGGGAGCCTATTTTATTGTCTGGGGTACAGGTCTGTTACAGGGCTTGTTGAAAAGTGGCATAATTTGACAAATGTGTCTGTGCGCATGTTTAATGGAAGTGTGACGGGTCCCAGGCTTGGTGCCGTTAACAGATTAAAGAACAGAAGAACAGTACACAGTAGGGAAAGTTATTGAGACGGCACACGACTGTCCCTTTCTCCAACTACTGGATTATCTTTATTTCTCACATGCATCATAATACTATTGTCTTTTGTTCTTTTCAGTATGCATTCGCATAAATTCAGGTTAGGTTTAACCAGACATTTTTCTCTTAAAGAAAACCAATAGAATATAGTTCCCTATATGTCTTAATAGTACCCTATTGTATTTATCACAAATTAATTCAGCTTTGTATAACAAAAATAAACATCTCTGTCCAACACACAGTCTCAATTTCTCTATAGTTTCACATATCTTCACCATACACCAGATGTAGCATACTCTTCAATCAAATAAACTTCTTATAGAAGAAGACATTAATGTAAATAGTTTACCATATTCATACATACTAGTGTATACTAAAAACAGAATTAAGATGCTTGCACCTGAGATAATTGTCAAAATACATAAAGATCAACACATAAAGTAGTCAAGTGCCCATGGAAACTGGTAAGGCTAGGAACACCGCCGACCATTACAACGAGGCGGAAAAATGCTAATGTGAATAGAGGCTAACAGCTAAATTTAAGCTAACCGGACTACATTAAATTAGCCACCGGTAACTCTTAACTAACCTGACAATGTAAGTTATATCTAAATATGCTCAATTGTTTCTACAAATTATGCTACCTTGAAAAATGGTAACGTAAATGCCCAGGAGCTGCCAACTGATATAAAAGGACAAAGAAAGCAGTACGTGGCAAAACCGCCATTACAGGGTACACAATGGAAGCTACTATTCCAGTATTTTAACCTAGTTATCCACCGTGTAGTGTAACGATGAACTTACATTACATACACACAACACTTATACATTTTCTACATCAATTTTGAGTGATTTTTAGGTTCCAACCAACCTGTACACAGTAGGGAAAGTTATTGAGACGGCACACGACTGTCCCTTTCTCCAACTACTGGATTATGGACGCAATCGGTGCCCGCATGCACTTTCCCAGTCCCAGTGACCCTTTGGAGAGGTACTGCCCCCTACTGTTGTGAAATAAAATAGCATGGCATTATTTGACCCATAAATCTGTAATAGTAAATAAGTCTATAAATAAAGTTTGACAAAAATAAAGAAAATACATCTTCAAAAATAAATAAACAATAAAACCTTTATGAAAACAAAAATATATATATCTCAAAACCCTTTTTGTGAGTATCACAGAAGTGTTATCCTGAACACCACAATTCCACCCCCGATTCCAATGTAGTTCTACTGCAAATGGTAAATAAACTGACTCCGACTTTAACAAGTCAGTCGGTCATTCAGGAGGTTGAGGACACTGGTCTAGCTGCAGAAGTAATCTATGAAACTGTGAAGATTGTTGTTGGAGAGCCAGTTGGCGCTGACGTAAAACTGGAGTACTTGTCCCCCAGAAACCATGTGCTACCTGCTGTAAACACAGCTACATTCATGACACGTTGTGCTTTGTGCAAGTCATTTTGTAAAAATACAAAACTAACAACTTTGGTTCGTGATGAGCTCATTGTGCAGGATAGCCAAGGTGATCAGCTGTCCTTTAGTCTCAATGACAAGATAATGCAGTCTGTTTTGAAGTTTCAGTCACATGTGGTTGCTGAACTTGAGCAGCTAGCATTCCAGTGTTGATAACAAAATTCTTACTCTATTTTATAAATCTTTTATTGAGAATATCCTTTGTTATTGTATTGTATGTTGATATGGAGGCATGCATGCTGTCGCCATGCCTGCCGTGGGAGAGGGGACCTCCCCAGAGAGAGAGCAAGGCTGCGGTCGAATAGTCTTTTTGCTTAGGAAGGTTCCTAACTGAGTGAAATGACCCGGAAGTATCTAAGTGGCAGACATGATAAGAGCTGTTCGAATTCTCTAAACGCTACGGAAAGGTGCTTCAATGCTTCCTTACTTAGCTCCTTTAGCATAGGATACACTGGACCATCCTTTAAGAAAGGAAAGGAGAACATTTAAAGTGATTTAAATGTGAAGGGCCTTCACATCCAGGGCCTGGCACAGATAGTGAGGAGGAGTCCTCCACCTGCTCCCAGCCACCCACTAAAAGGCCAAAGAGGAGTGGGGGCATGTTGGCCTTCCTTAAGAAGCAGGCCGAAAAGGAGGAAGCAAGGGATGCTGCTCTACATGAGCAAAATGAAAGATTCCTCAGCCTTTTTGCTGAGCTTGTTAAAAAAAAAAAAAAACTCTAAAGTTTGAGTCCTGTTGTGTTAACTGAAAGAAGTCAAATACAAAGATGCTTCAATCCACAAACAAAAACCTAGCCCGGACCACTTTGTCCAGGGAGGGACAGGATTGCCTCACACATGCGATGTCCGATGTCAAACACAGTTGTCTTTGGCACATCGAAGACCTGGGAGACAACGGTATAGACAGTCCATGTGCCAGCCAGTAGACCACCAGGAGGACCTCCATATACTTCTCTCAGCCATGGGTCATCTCCCTCCTGAGAAGGGCCATCAGTGCCTCAATAGATGGCCTAGACAGGCGGTAGTCATAACGCATGTCTTTTGTTGGATCTAAATAGATCTGTACTAGAGGGACATTGGTGTTGGGGGTGGCGTAGATTTTGCTCTTCTCCTGTAAGAGACGAAATAAAGTGTACATAGAATAAAGTGTGAATACATTACTAGTGTGCTGTTTTTTCCTGTCTTGTTTTCTTTTTTAAACCTAATGATGCATTATCCTTGTGTAAGGCAAAACATAACGGCTTTACTGTATTCTACATAGGAACACATTGGATATGCAGGAACAAGTTCAGTTATGCTTTGATGGTATGTTCAATATAAATCAAGATCTATGTTCAAAACCCATATCAGCATCCTCTTACCATCTGTGAACAAAATGCCATGAGCCTCCGCAGTCGTACCCTCCTCCTGTGGATGTCCCTTCGGTTTTTTTGTAAGGTGAGCCACGCAGCAGCAGCAGGAAGCTCCATATCTCTCATTTTGCTATATAACTCTGATACTCCCCAGCTGCCCTTTTATAGGCCACTAATTGAAGATAGGCTCATCAGGATATGTACTACTCAGCTGGGTAGATGGGTTATTGGCCATTCATTGGGTGCAGTAATGTTGGGCCCTTGATTATCTGCTAGTAATATCTTTGGGGAATCAACTATTTTGTAACATTACACATCCACAGCCTGTATCAGCCAGAACAACTTTAAAGCACAATCAAGTCAACATTTCAAGCTGTTTACTGAGTTGTGTGGTGGTTCTTAAGCTATTATATGCATAGGTTTATAATCAGATGATCATCAGCATATTGACCATAACACAGAAGTCTGTCTTTCAAGAAAAAGGGATATGAGACGTTGTTAGTCAGATGATGTTTTTAATTCAACGTGTGAAAGAATGATATGTACAGTAGTAGATTTGTAGGCCTAACATGTTATACCTATCTTGCATGAATTTTTTGCAATTATTTGCATACAATCATACTAATTGGGATTCATGTTGATAAATATGAGTAGACAGGAGGGTGATGAGCAACCATTCTCAATGTGACAACCATTTTGTTTCACTTTTGTGACTGGTAGCCTATATTCCTTTTTTATTTCAATTCCAACCTTGGTGATGAAGCAATATTTTTCACCGGGTTGTCCACGTTTATACAGCCTGCATGAAACAACATGGTAAGAACGCACAGGGCCAAGTATCTAAGATGCGCTTTTAGTAGTCTATCTTCAGAACATTGTAGTTTCACACGGCAGACCTACGGGGGTCAAGGAAAAGTGGTTAGGAATAGGAGTTAGGACAGATTTTTTTGACTATTCAACCGCAGCCCAAGACTAGAATGAGGGAAGTATTAGGGCAGAGCACACCGGGCCCAGGTGTAGCTCATGCAGCTGACGACCCTCCCTTCAGCACCTGCAAAACACACCAAAATAGAAACAGTGACACCTAGTGCCCAGGGGGGTATTCCATCAAGGCGGATAAAGGAAAAGCCTGGCTTATTTTGATAAGTCTCGCTAACTTAAGTGAGAGTTCCGTTCCATTACCGTGGCTTATATGATTCCCTGCTCAGTAACCATGGTAACTTGTACCGCAGAACTAACTGTCAAGCTTAATTAAGCTGTGTGTCAAAGAATGTCCGAAGGGCAGAAACAGACTCCCAAAAGACATTTCCGTCAGGTGTATTGTCGCGCTGGCATCACTTATGTCATGTCCGTGTTCGGAAACACAAGTTCAGACCTTTTTCTCACAATGTGATCAAGCATGAATGTACGTGTTTACTTTAGATCCAAAGACCGTATTAATAAAAATAAGTCATGAAAATCATGTCTTACCACTTTCACTGTCTCCAGAATCAATCAATCAAACTTTATTTATATAGCACAAGTCATACATCAAATGCAACTCCAAGTGCTGAACATAGAAAGAGTTAAAAAGAACATGAGGTTAGATAAAAAAGACACCTTATTTCATTTCCCACCCGCATTCCGCGAAGACCCGCCCTACTCTGCCTCTGATTGGCTAGTGGTAGTAGTCAGCGACGGATGCCACTGCTACTGGTGGAGCTCCCCCACCAGTAGCAGTGGCATCCGTCTTCTTTGGTGGCTACAATGGTACATATTTACAGCTCAACAACTATTTTACATACCCTAACCCTAACCCTAACCTTACATACATTTCACATTTCATTATAGGCTATTACCACTCTAGAAAATGTTTTTGTATTTTATTTTCACTTGTTGCCACATTGGTTTCTGGCTATTGAGATGGCTCCTGTTGAGATGTAACAGTGAATATTGAATATAGGCCAAGGGTCACTAGGTCAGAGGGGCTTCACACACCTCACTGAATTAGGCTAATTAACAGTAAATGCACTGTAGTTATGTTGGTTCTCCTAAGTTAGCCTACACCATTATTTTAAACATACATCTGATATTATCTAGCCTACTGATAATATAGCCACACAGTCTTACTGTATCTAGTGATCTGAATGTTAATTTATTAATAAATACAAATGAAACAATAAGTAGGCTTGTATAACTTAGCCTACGCATTTAGTCTGTCTGCAATTTTTTGCCAAGCCATCGCCCTCGCTTTGTTGATTGCGGCAGTATTGCCCTTCTTGGTGATGACCCTTTATATTCCTCGTATAATTCTATATAACTTGTATAATTCTATATAACTTGTATAATTCTATATAACTCGTATAATTCCAGCCGCTGAGAAGAACACAGCTCTCGTTTTCCCTTCTTTTTGCGACATATATCGTCTTTTCGACAATCGACTCTTCTGGGCTGCTTATGTACTCCGTGCGCGCGCACAATGCAAGAT
Source organism: Centroberyx affinis (assembly GCF_046629955.1). Taxonomy (NCBI): domain Eukaryota; kingdom Metazoa; phylum Chordata; class Actinopteri; order Beryciformes; family Berycidae; genus Centroberyx; species Centroberyx affinis. Next base: position 15,414 of record NW_027283265.1, on the reverse strand, counting down.
TATTCAAGCCTGGTTAGAGTTAACGTTGACTAGACACGGCTGGATTGTGTTAGTGGAACGGCTCGAGCCTGAAGTGAGAGTTGACATTAATTCAAGCCGGGCTTTTTCAAGTAAGCGCGGCTTTAATTAGCTGCGTTGATGGAATACCCCCCAGGTGGAGGGGTCGTCACAGCTATTAAACCCAGAACAAGACCCAACAATCAATATAAGATATGTGGCTTGAAATTTATCACTGACATTTGTTTTCCATCTAAAAATCATGGCCTATTAAATCAAATAAATGTAGGCTATCCAGTAACCTATACCCATTCATTCACTTTATGAATGGTACAAAGGGGATCACAGCAGTTGTACGTTTTGATGTCAACTCGCGGCGACCGTCAACTCCCTCAAAAAATAAAAACAAGGAAAGATGGATGATGATAATAAATGTAGTTAAGTAAATTTCCAGAATTATACGCCACCAACAACAGGTTCTCTAAAGATAATCAACGAAAGTCGGCAACTTGGAGGAAGATTGCGGGAGTGACGGGATGTACCAGTAAGTTGTAACGTTATAACGTTAATCTATTAAATAAAATGTAAGTTATGACAGTTGGGCTAGCTACAACAATATAACAATAATATAACATAATAATAATGTAACAATAGCTATAACAAGCCAGCTACTGAGCTCGCAGCTATGGTACTGCTGCCAAAGGAGTGAAGTTGTCAACAAAGACTGATCAGCACTGTTTATCTACTTCTAATAACTTGTTAATTTCAAACTCCATATTTACTTACATAAACAGGAAACCACATATTTTGTGAAACTTATATTAAGTTTAATGGCAGGTTGGCAGAATGTAGCCTATTTAACCTCCAAATTGAGGAACATTAACATTAAAAAACACTGAAAACAACCCAATACAAGTGTCTCTTAATACCATAAAAAGGCATAGACCTATCATAAAAAGGCTACAACTACAATTCTACAATAGCCTACAACTACATTTGACAATGAAATAAAGTAGATATACAATAACATTACGAAACTAGAAAAGGCAAAATTTATTAAAGAAAATCTAAGTGTGCTTGCTGCACTTGCAATGCCCCTGCCCTTGCCCTTAGACTTGGCATTCACTAGTTTTGCTAAGCGGTGCAGCATTGCAATTGCTAGCATTTTATGCTTCGCTTGCAGCAAGCACACTAATAATAAACCAGCACAAAAACAATAGGGTTTCAACCCTACGGGCTTGAACCCCTAATAATCGTGATCCTGATTGCAAACGCAACATGAGCCATGACCCTTGACCCACCTCCGAAAACGAACCCATCTATTATTGCCTGAAGAGTGAACTCCCTCTGTGTGAACATGAAGAGAAAAAAAGGACAGATCAATAAAAAAGATGGTGTGGAGAAAAAAAAAGGATGTTGTATGTTGCTCCACACAGTTCCTCTTTATGTAGAAGTCAAACCCACACACACACAACCCCCTCCCATCCTCACCCTGACCACACACACACACACACCCACCTCCCTCCATGCACTAAGAAAACACATTAAGCGACAGTAGGAGTCAAGTCTGAGAGCTGACGTGATGAAGGTGACAGTAGGTAACTTGCGATTGAGCGGGAGAACCACTGATGCTAATGCACTCTAGTTTTTATATAGTGTTAGGGGAGGGGCCATGTATGGCTCCAGTGCGTCATCAAGCCACCATTAAGGCCAGCCCAAAAAATCCTGAACACAAAAATGGTGAAAAACAGTTTAACGGTCTAACTCCACAATTCAGTACTACATACAGTAGATTACAGTCTTTTCAGGTTTTCAGCAATTCATTTCTAACATGTATAATATGTTTAGAAACAAATCTCAGAATTTGCTTTACACAGACTTCAAAAGCAACACAAACTTTATCTCAACTAAATAACTTCATCTCGTAATAATTTCACTTACCTTTCCATCTGGTTGTAGCCTAAGCAAACGCTGACCATGGCCATGCTGCAATTCTCTTTTATACAACAGTTAGTTCCGGTCAAGTAATTTGATCGGACAAGATCGTTCCATGAGTGAGCTGCCTTCGGAGGCAAGGGTCATGAGTTCAAACCCCGGGTGGTGCACCATAAATACTGATGTTATTCACTTCTATTGTACCTGAACTGAATTAACTGGAATTATTAACTGGTGTGATTGAGGCTCAGCCTCAGTGCGGCTTGTGTAAGAAGCAGACAGAGCAGATGCTTTGACTCTTTGATGTACAGAGGATATTGCTGGCAATGGATGTATGGATGTATGTCCATATGTCCATACATCCATAACCCTAACCCTATCCTAAGGTACAGAGGATATTATTGGCAATGGATGTATGGACATACATCAGACCTGTCAACTTTTCACCCCCTCCTGCTGTGCTCCCATTTGGTAATTTTCCCCATAAATCTCCCATATTTCCCTTTTTTATTTTTACAGTTATTTAGAACCCTAATTGGCCCAATCAAGTTGTTTCAGTTAGATCCATAGACATATGCCAGCAAAGCCCTGCTATACCCACACCAGTGCAGCAGGTGGCAGCATACAGCAAACAGCAGCCTTGTCCCGTCTTCTTTTCACGTCACGAGTCATGACGCGAGGTCATTCATTCAGCAAACACCGCGAAAAATGGAGAACGACAGTGATCAGACGCCAGCAGCAAAAAAAACGAAATATCTGTGCAGATATTTAGACACTTGGGTGACTATTTTCCCATTCCTCACCAGAAGTATGTTGGGAAACAACCACGCGTTTTGCAAAGTTTGTAGGGTGGAGTTTAGTATTGGTCACGGTGGGGAAAACAATGTCAACCAGCAAACATAAGCGCGCCCAAGAAGCCCTGAAGAACACACCAACCGTCAGTTCGTTTTTCACCAGAAATTTATCTGAAACCGACCAGGTATCAAAGGCAGAAATGAAGATGTCGATGCTGGTGGCTAAGCAAATAAATGTATCCGCTTGATTATTTATTAGTTTCTGACCACAAGTGTTATGTATTATGCCTGCTTATGATAGAGGCAAAAATGTTTCTCTTTCATATGCTACACAATGCTTATATCAAAATGAGAGTAGATATAGTCAGTAGCTTTTGTCAGTGGTCATTCTGTAACTGTGGACATGTGTTTTCTGTTACCTTTTCCAATAGGAAAAGGGTCATTCCATGGGACAACCTCATTGCATTCAACTCAGATAATGTCAGTGTGATGAAGGGGAGGCACAAGGTAGGTAAATATGATAAAGTAAACATTTTTATTCCCGTAACTTCATGTGATCCCTTACAGAACTCCTAATCATGATTCATGTCTTGTCATTGATATCTATGTTCAGTGCAAAGAGATGTGAGCTGTACAAGGAGTTTGTGGAGTTCACAGACTCTGACAACCTGAAGTTGCTGTGGTACTGCAGTACCGGATGGCTCAGTCTCCTAACATGTATACGGAGATTTCTGAACCAGGGGGATGCTCTACAGGTAGGGTTTGAACAATACAGTCCTCACAATTTGGCTCCATACAAAATACTGGGTTCAGAATGATGATATTTTGGGCCAAATTTTAATCAAGAAAAGTGATGATCATAAAAAGATACAATTTAATTTCTGCATTATACAGTCTTCAAATAACCAAAGTCTAAATGTGATATGTATAGTTAATAGACATAGAATCTCCATGATGCGCATTATGACATTTTTCTATTGCAATTGTTTCATGATGTATTGTTACACCCCTATCTCCAGGCATACTTTGATAGCCAAGAGGACATAGAGAGGAATGCAAAAGTCCGAGGTCTGGCAGGCCACCTCCGTGACCCAGAGATGAAGGTGTACTTTTGGATTCGTCAAAATAATGGATTAATAACCAGGTGTGATCATGTCTATTTCACTTTGGTGTGTCACCTCTGTTATGTACCTACAGGCAGAGGGAGTAATGATTCAGAGGCTTGACACCGAGATGTCCAGGCTGATCAGGCGACACCTGGGTTACCTCATTCCAGCCAGGGCCATCATGGATGTACCCCTCCGAGAAGTGGACTATGGGGAGGGACACCAGTTGGCAGATGAGGACCTCTTCATTGGAGCCGAGGCAAAGGCAGTAATCAGAAATGAAGAGCTTCTTGCCTCAACCCAGAAAAGGATCTTTCAGTGAGTGTAGTACTGTCTGTAGTTAAATACAATTATCTAATTTCTTTGTGAACAGACAGAACGGAATCTCTAGGTTTATCTGTAAAGTTCTTCAGTATTGAACTTAATATTGCATATTGTATTTTTTCAGAACGGTGAGAGCTATGAAGCAGTTCTGGGGAAAATGTTGGGCTCCTTCCCAATAGACTCCCAACTGCTTAAGGACCTGATAGTGCTGGACCCTACTCATCGACTTGACATCACTCCCGACAGGTAGGCTTATACTTAGTGTAGTGAAGACTTTGACTGTTAAGATAGGTCACTGACAATCAGTTAAAGGCTCTATTCTTGATGTTTTATTTCCCAGTGGCAAGGCTAGGGGCCCAGTTTCCTCAGTTGGGCTTAGAGGAAGATAAGCCAAGAGAAGAGCTGGTGGATCTCCCAACTGAAGAGAGGATTGACAGGTTCTGGGGCCTTTTAGGCAAGCAGGAGAGGACGAGTATGGACAATAGTACTCTTTGTGCACTTGTAAAATCAACTACACCAGTCCTGTCCACCTTGTTGATTTGTAGTTGTGTCCATAGTGGCGTTATATTGTTCATTTCAGAGAATCCTCTTTCACAGTCAGCACTGCAAACAGCAAGTGATTTTACTGCTTGTTGCAGTTTCAGCAGCCCGTCAGTCACAGGAATTTCTGGATGCTCTTTGAAATCTCTGTATCTCTGTCTGACACAAGAAAAGCTGATGTCAAAAAGGTCACAGAGCTGTCTTATGTCCTCCTCCCCATAAAACATTGGTAAAGGTGGTGGCCATGCTTTTGGCATAAGAACGTTGGTTTAGTCAAAAAGTGATGTTTCATTCTCAGTCACCATTTGTGTGCATCAAGTATAAGACTCATGTTCTTTATGAAGTCACCTGAAGACAGCTTTGTAGCAAGTCCCTCAAACATGCATCTGTCATTTGAATTGCGTTCAGTATCTTCACTAGCCCTGCACAAATGAGAATAAAGAGCACCATGCATTGTCCAAACAGCGTTCACTGCTCTATATGATGAGGCCTTCTGCATTAGTAGATCCAAGTTCCACCAAGTCTAAAAAAAAAGTAGTTGGCTCAGAATTATTAACTGAGCACCTTAGGTACACAACCAGGCAAGATTTCTTGCTCAAAGCAGTGCTCTCATCAATGAGAATGGTGAGTTTTGGCCTTGTAGACTTTATGCTTGCCATTAATGCATCTCTCATTTCGTTTGAAATAAATTGTATATCTGCACATGTGACTCTGCAGTGCAACACTCTGCCAACGTTGAGACCATTTGACTTTTGCAAGTCAAGAAGTTCTGGATGGTCTGTGAAGGGCCTGTTATGTTTTGAATACAGATTTTGTTGAGGAGGTTAACTCCTCTTGTGCCTTAAGTCAACTTGAATCTAACTCTTTTTCTGACCTCTTTCCAAGTATGGCAACTGCCCGTTTGTGACTCTGTGAAGACTTGTGTTCATGTATTTTTTTCCGCAATGATTTCTCAATGACTCATTTGTTTGGCTTTTGTTTTTCCATAAGGAGAAATTTTGCCACTCGCTAGAAAAAGAGTGCCTTTGTGATCCTTTTCTATAAACACCAAGTGATGTAGCACTTTTGCATACAGAGCATCCTAACTTCTTGTCAGAGACAAAAATAAATGGATATGCTTGTTTGAAATATTCATAGTGAGAAACTTTCCAACAATCAGGCAAATTCTGTTCTGTGTGTGTGCTGTGACTCTGGGCTGTGCTGCTGCACTGGCTCTGAGGTTTACTGCTCTTTGTGGATTTAGCCAACTGCATTCTACAATATATTAGCGGATGTTACATGGGCTATCATACTATATGGCTGCTTTCCAACCCCTAGCCATATAAAAGTGGAATTTGGCAAGTGATACTAAAGAGCATAACCAGCTTAAATTCAAATTGCTACCCTTGACCTAACCTAACAGTGACCATGGATACCACAGCCTGCTCTGCACCAGGCCAAATTAGTCCATTACTGTAAACTTTACCACAATACTGCAAACTACCCAGTTCATAGCCTGCACTTGTTTGTCCAGTATTCTCTTATCATTTAATTTATTGTCAGACATTTCACAGTATGAATTAACCAGATAACTTCAACACATCATGTACATATCCACTGTCTGATTAAAAAAAAATCTAAAATGAATGACATTACTTATGCAAGCTTTAAATTTCTTCCAGTTTATAGTCATTTGCTGAGCAGTCCTTACCCTTGAAAATAATCTGTCATCTTCCTCTTCTGTCCTCTCTTTCTTCCATCTTTCTCCATCTTTGAGAGTGAAGTTATCACACATTAACGTTAATAATGTACTTAAACGTACTCGCAGTAGTCGTCACTCGTCAGAGTTTTTTTAAAGAACATAACGCGACGATGATCTATTTATAAAATTATTGTGTTGACCAACCCTGTCACCGGCCCTTGCGGCCCAACAACCAGCCCAGCCCACCGGGAATCTTCCCGTTTCTCCCGATTAGCCACTCCGTGCCTGCCCCCCTCACCCCTGTGCTAGCTCCACTTCTGAACAGGACCTAATGTCACTCTAGCTAAGCTAGCTGAAGTGCTAGCCCAGCTACCGTACCGGTAGCTAGCAAGACAGATAGCCAAGTTGCACATAAAACAGCTCGCTCCCCTTCTGTAGCTTGCTAGATGGTAATAAGTACCGCGTCAGGCCGTGGGGTGACATTACTTTCTGATTTGTTGAGTGAGTATCTCGATGGCATCAGCTGGAAGGAACGCCAGGCTGCAGCACATGAAAAATGAACTCGCTTGACATTATGTATGAAACTGCCAATCAGATTTATTTACTTATTAATCCAAGGTGCCGGAACGCCGTTCCAGATCGTTCCGGCCCACTTTAACCCCTGGTTAGTAGTGTTCATAATATTTAGTATCTTCGGTAGTTCTATAGGGGAGCGCCGGTACGAAAGTAACGCGCCGCGAAAGTAACACAGACCTTTTTTTGAAGGACACAGAAGCGGAAGTGACGTAATGAAGCCAGTGTGTGTGTTTCTCTGACATCTCCCACCACACCAAAAGTTGGAGCAATCGGTGCATTTTTCCAAAAGTTACTGACCGAAAACTGTTTTTTCATGTGGTAAGTAAAATTACGGAATCTGAGTTTTTTTTTCAAATTACATTTTATTCTTCGAAGTGCCATTATCCAACTTTATGTGGATTTCTTAACACATTTATTGTCTTGATGTTAGAATAGTTTTCAATCTACAGGCTACCACAGTTAGCATGCTATCCAGGCTGCATGGAGAGGAGACAGGGGAAAGTAACAGCGATAGATTTCCATAGCCAAGCTGCAAGTTCATGTCTTTCATTGTATTATACTTACAGAAAATGCCAACCTTCAGGGAAAGAACAACAGGGAGAGGAGTCTTTCATCCTGGTATATATGAGAGGGCATGCAAGGATTAGGAGGCCAGTCAGTCAGGAGCACTGCCAAGGCCATTGGCCTTTGCCATGTGACACTCCATAGGTTTGTTAAGAGATGGTGCAAATACACGCCAGCCAGGATACAGAGCCCACAACAGGGTCTTTACTGTTGAGCAGGAGGAGAGGCTTAAAGATTACCTTTTGAGGGCTTCAGATATACTTTGGACTAAGTCCAAAAGAGGTAGGTTGTGTCAGCCAATTCATTAACATGTAACACATAACACCGGCTATTTATGTCCAGATCACTTAACTGAGAAACATATGGAAAGTTGCATCTGAAAGGGGACACATGTAGGCTATGTTGTTTCTGATATAATATGGCATCTATTACTCTCACTGTATTGGAGTAGGCTGGTAAAAGTTAAATGTATTACTTTCGTACCGGCGCTCCCCTAGCACACGTGTGGTTAAGGTTAGATTAGTTAGCATGAATTATTTATTTTTAGGTAACGTTAGCTGCAGTTAGCTATAGGCCCTTCTGCCGTTCTCCAGTGTCTACGTTTAAATAAGCTCATAGTAAGTTCAATTATATTACTTTAATGTACTTAGCTGATAAGCTAACGTCTATCTACCTTACAATAATGTTAGGTCTGCGGTTAGCTGTAGCAATTAGCAAGTCTGATCTAGCTTCGCACTTGGCTAACATAAGTGACAGCTAACAGGGTTTTTTGTGCAAGGTATGTTAATGTAGGCTAGCTAACTATCTGAATACAATAAACTAGTAAGCTCCTTTGTTGTGAATTTAGATTAAGAGAAAATATGATTAACGTGCTTACCTTGCTATAGTCACACTCAAAGCAGAAGGCTAATCATATTATGTCAAGTTGAAATATTATATTTGTGTAGTCCACACTAAAAGGATAGATCTAACTCACTGCAAGAGCGGGTTGCCAGGTGACACAATTTTCTACCACTGAAAATCCGCCTGTGAAGCTCCCAAACCAGCCCAAAATACACCTAACAGCGTTCATTTTTAGATTGAATGGCATTGCAAAAATACATGAGCCTTCAACATTATTCCCATTTAGATGTAATCATAAAGTGAGAAATAGAGAGCATTCATCCTAAATAAAAAGACTATTTGTAATGTTACGCCTTCCCAAATCATTCATGTAATCTAATCTCAAATTACCTAGAGATACACTGATGTCGTCCCCTGTGCACAGCCCCCCACCCCTTTCTCTCTTCTCCAGTCCCGGTTAATTCTTAATTCTTTGTTTTCACAATGAAATTGCTTTCACTCGCGGCCATTACTGTTCCCATCGCGCTGCCAGTTATCCCATCACCTTGACTAACGACGTCGCCACTTTCTGTCTGGCTCCACCATTCACCATCATGCTCCGGCGCAAGCTGTTTGCTGCTAATTGAAAATGAATGGAGGCGGTGTTGCCTTCTGCAGAAACCGCTTACAGTGTCTAGCCGGACCTGGCAACCCTGGAGTACCACCTTTCAATCACATGGAACCATATATTACAAAATAAAAGACTGCTGCATAATACCTTAAAATTGAAAATGGATTTAATCTATCAATTTCTGTTGAACATGTTTCTTTATAAAAAAAAAAACAGAAATTTCAGTAAGGCCTGTTTCTCTGATTATTTGCCATTTTACCTGTAATTACTTGTTGTTCATGTACTTTTACTATGTAGAATTTTGTGTTGTTGCACTCCCTTACTTAATTAAACCTTGTTTAATCATTTTATGATTTTCTTTCAGGTGTCTTTCTTCATTGGCCAAAGAGTAAGTAAGTAAGTTAGCAAGCAAGCCAATTCAATATTGAGTTTTTATTTAACATTATGCAATATTTTATTATACAATAAGGAACCAGTCTATATAATTATGAATAATAATATAACATAACCTACTATAATAACTACGACGACTACTACTGACAACTTTATATCAGTTCCAAAACACATGATCTTATGCCCACAAAATATCACAATTTGGGTTCCTAATGGGTTATATATGCCTGCACAACAAACAATTCAAAATGCAAAAACTATTTACATTACAATACATAGGCCAAATTGTGACCTTGTGACCGAAATTCTGACCTTTTCTATTGGTGACTGTCGCCTCAGAATGGCATTACAATTTTCAATGTTCTCTCTTTTTTTTTTTTTTTTTCTATTTCCATAGAACACTTACAAACATGGCCAATTTTGGCAGTGTCAGTTCTGTGACAAAATGGAGAAGGGTCCAGAAAATTTTAAATGAGCTACAAACTCCAGAAACCCCAAGTCAAATCAACATGGAGATTGATAGTGACCCCAACTTGGACACTCCTACTGAGATTCCTGGGACCAACGTTGTCCAGGCAGCTTCTGGTCTCTCAGCTCCTCTGACAGACGATGACAATGATGATGGCAATGACAACGACAATGACAACATATTCAGTGACTGTCTAAGTACTTTCAGTGATGAGAATGATGATTTTTTCAGTGTCCTTGACAGTGAAAGTGACACAGACAGCCAAACAGACAACTTCAATGATCTGCCAGAAGAACTGGCTCAATGGGCAGTACAATGTGGAGTAACACAAAATGCAGTTGACAGCCTTCTTACCATTTTAAGGAAACACACCCCCACCCTTCCAAAATGTGTAAGAACCTTGCTGAAAATATCACATTTTGCATTCAGTGTCAAAAAAATTGGCGGTGGAGAATATTTACATTTCGGAATTTTGGATCATCTGTCAGGCAACGAAGAGGGACTACTGTCACAAAATGACAGTGTCATGCTCCAGGTCAATGTAGATGGGCTGCAACTATTTAAAAGCTCTGCAACACAGTTATGGCCAATTTTGGACAAATTCCCCTTTGAAAAGGAGCCTTTTTTAATTGGGTTTTTTTGTGGAGACAGGAAACCACATGATGCCAATCAATACCTTCAAGATTTTGTGGAAGAGGTTGCCCAACTGCAACAAGGGTTCACTGTTGGTGGGAGGTTGTTCCACCTGTTCGTAGAATGCTTCATCTGTGATGCACCAGCAAGATCCTTCATCAAGCAAACTAAAGATCATGGAGGGTACATCAGGGTGCAGGGTGTGATCGCTGCGTTCAGGAGGGATCTTACCTGAAACATAAAATGACACTCCCCGAGACATGCTATAGGCGTCGAACAGACGAGTCCTTTGCAGAACAGCTTGATGAGGATCATCATAAAGCCAACTCTCAACTCAGCACTTTGACCTTGGGAATGGTGACACAATTTATTTTCGACTATATGCATTTACTTTGTCTTGGTGTCATGAGGAAGATGCAAAATTTTACACTTGTCCCATAGATTGTGGACGTATGGACATGATGTAGTGTGAACAACTACATGTAGATTTCTACATAACTGTGGAAGGCCATTGGGGACAAAACCTTCTGCGGAAAATACGCCTTAACAAGGCAAAATGGACCACGTAAAAAATAAACGTTCAAAATACCTGCGTTAACACAGAAGAAATGGCCGCGTTTAGACGGCCAAAATGAAAGCCTGACTTACACAGCCAATAATACTATTGCATTTTGGCATATATTTGCATGTTGATAGAACAATTACATATGTAATTACGTACATCTACGTATGTTTCATATTTTCCCAGACGGTTTTCAACTGACTTAACCTGACAACTGCAGACACAATGCACAATACACAATGCTATTTGTGTGATATGACTGTTTATCTACATCAAGTATGACCTTGTAAAAGACAGCTGATACATAAGGACATATACACCAGTCAGTGAACAAGGAGCCAAATTTATTAGTCTTTACATCCACAAAGCAAGCAGTTGCTCCAAATGCAGCGGCAAAGAACTGTAAATATTCACCGCGCGTTTCAAAAGTTTACATTGAAAAACAATGGAGGCAGCAGCAGCGACCAGCACGCTTCAACAACAAAGGTAACAACAAAGCTAATTGCATAACGCATAATTTGACTGGTAGCTGTTCAGTGACTAGTTGTTTTTTTTTCCAGAGTTATGCCCCGATTCCTGACAAAGTCTCTTATGTTTTGAAGAGAGTGACTAGCCAGAGCAGGATGCTCAGCAGTCTTGCACTGTTGGCATTCTTTAGTAGTGGCTAGTTTCCCCTTGGCGACGTGCTGACTAAAATGTTGCATCACTGCTGCGACCTCTTTTGGAGACCACTGCCGTTTCTGTTTCCTCCTAAGATCTTCCTTTTCCACGGGACTTTCAAGAGACACTACAAAAGAGGAAAACCGATCATCAGTGGTAACCCACACCCTAGGGTTAACACTTAATTTTCTTTACATTTGTTATGTCACTTACTAAATCTACAACTTCAAAACAATGTAAACTAGGGATGCACTGATCTGACTTTTTCTCTTCTGGTACTGATTCTGATATCCCATCTCACGGTACTGGACGATACCATGTAGTGATCAAATGCTAATGCTCTCTCTTCCCCATATTTAAAATGTGTAAAACTAACTGCATAGAGCTCATTGGGATCATTCTTCTATGTGTAAGGTAACATGGTGCATTTATTACTCTAGCTGCTAAAAGTTAGTTAATAAGATGTACTGAGCTCCTCTCTTCTGTCAAACTTTGTGAGACATGTAAAATGTATTTCATCCTCACAATGTTTCTAAATGACTTCCTAACACACTCACACACAAAAAAAAGAGCATGTGAAAATTTAGTTTTAGGATGGATATTCAGTCAAGTTAGGTTAAGATAAGCTGACCCCAAATCACAAATTTCTAGTTTCACAATAAAATCCTACCACTGCCTTTACACTATAATGCTTCTATTGTGAAGCACATGCAGGAAGGAATGAGCTACACACAGAGACAACACTCTACTCTCTATCAGAAATTGAGATGAAGTACGTTTTACTCCCTTTTGAGTCTGGATGGGCAGCTGTTCCAATGTTACAGACATAAAAAAATGTCCCCCACCCCCCTGGATTTCATCACTCTGAGAACAGACTGGCCCACCCCTTCACACAGACACACACCTGTGCCCAATTTCTTTTTATTTTTCCCACGCCGCGCCATGTGACTGGGGGCAGGAAGTGCAAAACAAGAAGACTAAAAGTCTGTTCCACTGTCCTTTGCTGTGTGCATTAGTCTGGACTGACACTTGTCCCATGGATTGTGGACGTATGGACATGATGGAGTGTGAACACCTAGTGTTTTTACCGGTTTTAATCACCGGGTCCGTATGTTTTGGAGAGGAGGAGACCTCTGCGGATAATTCGGCTCCCGGTAAAAACCTCCTGAACGTCTGGATCTTTAGTTATCGGAGAAACAAGCTCACTGAACCACCTAATAATGTCAACTTGACTTGAAACGATAGATTAGGTTACGCACAAAACGGCATTTACATAGTAAAAAATTGTGGTTTGGGAGAGTTGAGTAACCGCAGTGAGCATCACGGGGTTGTTTAAAGTTAACTAGCTAACGAATTTGTCAGATGCTAGAGCTAAAGTTAACTAGCTAACTGGCAACTTAGCTAACCTAAATGTTTTTAGCAGCAAGGCGAGCTACCCAACAAACACGATCAAACGTGAGTTTCTGAGCTGGACGATACAAACAAGGCACTGATCATATATGGATCGTTTTCAATCCAAATCCAAGGAGAGGTAGTCAGGTGGGAAGGATGTGAAAAAATATTTTAGTGGAGCAGAAACCAGCAGCAAGTAGAAGTAAGTTAAAGCAAGTCTGTAACGTGAATGTGAACTCTGAATAGTGGAACATATATCCATTAATGTTGCTGAATTAAGATGGGAGAACGCCAAAAATTGGTAGCTAAAGTTACCCTGTAAAAAATAAATAATGCAAAAAAAAATTAAGTCATTGTAAAAACTCAGTTTTGTGAAATTCTAATTTACGTAATCTGACATTTCATTCTAGGTATGTGACTGAGTTTGCGGCTGACGCTGATGGATAGTTTTGTGAGAGAGAAGTTAACTGAATGGCAGCTTGACAGCCTGGTAGACACCTTTAAAGGTAAGTTCATTTTTATTGAGACATAATGTTGAGATGTTACTATTAAGGCACAGAAAGTAAAATGGACTATTTATGTAGCTACATCTAATATGCAATATGAACTGTGTTGTAGGCACATGTTTGGGGGTTTTAACATTTAAAAGAGTAAGCCTTATCCATTTTTTAATACCATTAAACCTTCCCCAAATTTCAAATTGGCTAGGTAATTAAAAAATAATTTCATAGGGAGCTAGAGCATTTAATTCTATGGGTTGGGTGAGTTTATGTGAATTTATGTACCATATGCCGCCACAAGGTGGCCGGCCTGCCTCTGGAGGCTTGGGACACCCAAGGTGCTAAATGGTCTAACTTTTTTTCTTTTTTTACATTAGATCATCACAAAACTTTGTACAGTTATAGTTCACAGTTATAGTTGGCAGTATTTTAAAAGTTACTCCAAGATGCTGACTTAATGAACCTCTGAGATATTATGTTTCAAAAATAAATTATTTAATACAAATTACTATTTCGGCCTGATTATTTTGGTGTTTTATCAACAGTGTTTACCTTCATAATCTCTAAACTTGATGACCAACCCATTTTCTTGAAAATTTTAAAGTTTTCTTTCAGTAAGTATTTGGCTCAATATGATTAATAAGCCTTTAGTTTTGGGTATGTACTTGAGGCAGGAATTCTTCAAAAACAGGCTCAGGGCATAAGTCGTTAAAAGGGCTTTTTGCCCCTTTGATATAAGTTTTAGGGGCATTTTTGATCATTTTCAAGGCAGTTTTATAAAATGCAGGGAAATAACCTTAAATTTTCTATGTTGCATGACAGACCAATGTGAAATGACTCTTAAGAATCTAAAAGCATATTTTATTTTTAACAGACTCCCACAGCTCCCGTGCCACCTCTTCTTTAGTCCAGTCCTTTCTCCAGGGCAAGCGCCGGCCTGCTGAGAGCACACATCAGCGGTCCGTGGACGGGCCGCCGCAGACAGGGATCCCGACAGCTCTAACCCCCCCACCGACATCTCATCCGTCTTGCGCTGTGTTGGCACTGTGAAGGGTAAACCGGGCTGATCTCTGGGACAGGCGGGGAGGGCACAGGAGGGCCTTCCCACTGGAGCCCCGGACCGCCATGCTCCGATTAGAGGGAATTTCCACAATATTGTGGCCTCCTGCTTTCCGAGGCTGGGCCCGTACAGAAGGCAGAGATTTGGGCGGTGGCCAAGCCTTTTCGTTGGGCTTCTCGTTCGATAATATTGAATTATCGCCCAGCCCTAGTACACATATACTACATACGTACGTGTGTGTGTGTGTGTGTGTGTGTGTTCATCTGTATTTTGGCTGGTGGAGTCGTTCCGGAGGCTGGTAGCTGATATTTTGTGTTGATAATATCTTTAAATTTGACTGTTTTCCTCCCAGTCTTCAATGTTTCTTCAGTATTATCTTCCAGAACAGAGCCTCACAGGAGACTAAAACTCTCAGTAGATCAGCTGCTTCAACAAAACGCGCTCTCTCTCTCTCTCTCTCCCTCCCAGCTCATCATACTGGTTTCCAGTTCTCATTTGGATGACTGTGTTTAAGAAGCTGGTCCATGGACTGGTGTTTTTATCTGTTGGTGTTTAAGAAGCTGTTCCATGAACATGTTTTTTCCCCCCATGTTTTATCTACAGCCTTTGTGCAAGATGCGTGTGTGTGTGTGTGTGTGTGTGTGTGTGAGAGAGAGAGAGAGTGTGTGAGTGAAACGACATGCATCCAAACCTGTTTGTGTGCACCCGTGTGGGTGTAAATTTTGCAAAATGTAATTAAATGCACATTTACAGTGGCATCTTTTTGTATAGTGTG
>NW_027283264.1:0-27801 GCF_046629955.1 Centroberyx affinis | reverse complement strand
GTGTAGATCTGTCTTTTCTACAGTTCAGTCAGGAACACTTTAGTCACAAGATAAAACCATTTATTGTAACAAATGGTAATACAGTTATGTTGGCCGGTATAACTCGGCTCTATCTGATCCCTGCTTACCCAGCAGCATGCTGAAGGTACAACTGTTTTCCACGCTCTGATGACAAACACACCCTACACAACAAATCAATAGTGTAGGGTCGTTATATTTACGTTATCATTGTTTAGTTGATGAATCAGAAGAACGAGTATTTGCCAAATAACATAAAAACGAGACAAATGCAACGCTATGAATGTCTGACATTATCAGTTGGTGCAGCTGGGCAACACTTTCCTGCTCCGTTGGCAACAGTGTAGCTTGGTACGCCAATCTTATTTAACATGCAATTTATTGACAAAATAACGGCAACATGCATCAATTGTTAGCACTCATGGCTTTTTGGGCTGTGATGATGTCTTAAACTCCTCGTCGAATATAGAGTTCGTAGGCTGCGGAAGAACTGCACCCTGGCCTTCAGAGTGCATGCTGGGACCACTGTGTGCTGGTTCTGGGGAGCTGTAGGCGCACAGCAGAGGGGTTAATAACCTTTGACACAGGAAACGGGTCAACAAACCTGGGAGCCAGCTTCCGGGAGTCCACAGGTAGGGGAAGGTCCCTAGCGGACAGCCACACCCTCCTCCGTAGCCCGAGACTTGCTGAATACTGGCTTGAGGTCCAGGAACTCCTCCTCCACAGGTCGTCTGCACCTGTGGAGGAGGAGTTCCTGAACCTCAAGCCAGCTCAACTCACAGGACCCAGGGCTAAGGAGAGACACTGGGAAAGACAGAAAGTACTCCAACCCAGAATGGAGTTGTTAGCCCAGTCAGACTGTGGGTTATGCCTCACTAGCCAGGGGTAACCAAGAATAACAGAAACTTGTGGCGAGTCAATGAGGTGTGACGACCCGCCTGCTTTGCTCTTCTTATCTGTCATTGGCTCATTGCAGAGGGCTGGCAGGGAGTGATAGGTGGAGTCATTAGTGCTCATGGAGTACACCTGTCCAGGTCTCAGCTCTAGGGTATAAAAGGCTGGCTGTCACTAACACTCTCTCTCTCCCTCTTAACAGGCATCCACCTTGGTTTGGCGTATGGTTTTGGTTCCTTTGTTTTACACCAGACAACACCTCTACACCATACTTTTCACTCAGCCATGCACCACGTCCATGCACCACTGATTATACTGACTAACACATCCCTTTTTCCTCATTTGATATAATTTATTATCCTTAGTTGTAAATAAATAATTCTTTTGGCATTTAAAGTTCTGCGTGGTCTCCCATCTTTTGTCACATACATGAGCCAGTTTGTGACAGAGGTGAAAAGAGATACTTTCTCAGTGATTGCCAGAAATTAGCAGAGTGACAGGCTCGGTGACAAACTTTACTTGGCTAGGGGTTTTCCGTTGATAGCGTTGGCCTGCAAGGGTCGAGGCAGTTTGCGTGTGGGGATGCCCAGTTGTTTCACCAGTGCTGAGTCGATCATACTCTCGTCCGCACCGGAGTCCAGCAGCACGGCTATCTCCAGGTGTTGGTCCTGCCACTGCAGGGTAGCTGGTAACAGAGATCGTTTAGTGGGGGATTCAGAAAAAGGCAACATGCTCACCAGCAACACTGGTGAGTGTTTGTCTTTAACGGGCGGTTGGCCAGTGGCCAGGCTGGCCACAATACAGGCAGGATCTAGTGGAGATGCGTCGCTGTCATTCCGCCGGAGAGTCGGGTCCAGATGCATAGGCTCGATGTCTGTGGAGGAAATGGTGGCTTCAGCCACCGTGATCCCCGGGTTGGGCGGTGACATTCTGCGAGAGAGAGAGACTGGGTTCTGCTGGTTAGTCTTTCCCGCTGACACAGAGTCAGACAGGCGTCAATACGCATGGCAAAATCAATGAGGGCTTCGAGTCATGTGGAAAGCTCCCTGGTAGCTAGTTTATCCTTTATAGTGTCTGATAATCCATTCAATAAAGTGTCATACAAAGCATCAGCATTCCAGGAACAACTGGCAGCCAATGTGTGATAATCTATGGCATGATCAGACACTGACCTTCTCCCTTGGGGTGTCTGTAACATAATTTGCGCTGCCTCTCTGCCAACGACCGACCTGTCGAATACCTTCTTCATTTCCTTGGTGAAGGAACCCAATGAAGCACAAACAGATGAGTTAGCCTCTCAAACTGCTGTTCCCCACTCCCTGGCTCGCCCTTCCAAGAGGGTGATGATGTAAGCCACTAAGGACCGGTCCGTGGGACAGGTGGAAAGCTGCAACTCAAAAACTAGAGAACATTGAGAGAGGAATGAACGACAAGTACCAGGCTCACCACTGTAATGGCCGAGAGGAGGCAGACGGGGCTCCTTAGCCGGTAACCGAACAGGTGGTTCGGGTTACCACAGCAGGGTTAGGTGGAGCCGTAGCCTGGAGTTGCTGCTTGTCTACAGGCTTCGTTGCTGTTTTATTGTTTAATTGCTGTTCTTTCTGTCTTGTGTCTAGAGGGGCTGAATGAGGTTCGTCCGTCCGTCTACAGAGCCGCCATGAAGCTTCTGTCTCTGCAGAAACTCTGCTACAGTGAGTATCAGTGTGGCTACCAATCTGTCACATCCTGGCTACCATCTGTCCCAGTCTGGCTACCTATCTGTCACATCCTGGCTACCATCTGTCACATCCTGGCTACCATCTGTCACATCCTGGCTACCATCTGTCACATCCTGGCTACCATCTGTCCCAGTCTGGCTACCTATCTGTCACATCCTGGCTACCATCTGTCCCAGTCTGTAAGTCTCTATCCAGACTCTTCTTCTGTGGTTCCTCGGTGATGGAAGGAGTTACCAAACTCCATTCCATCCGCAGAGTCCCTCTCTATAAGAAAAGGCTAAAGACCCAGCTCTTTAGTGAACACCCTCTCACCTGATGGACTGTGTAACCAAAAAAAAACTTTACTCTTTACTTGCCTCTCTGCCTCGTGGCTCCTCTGTCCTGTTGGACCAGATCTTTGCTTCATGACTCTTACTCTCCTTGTTCTCTCCTGACGAGATCCTTGCTTGTGTTGTATTAAAATCTCATGTATACGTCGCTTTGGGTAAAAGCATCTGCCAAATGGGAAATTGTAAATTGTACAGTCCGGCTACCATCTTTTACAGTCTGGCTACCATCTGTCACAGTCTGGCTACCATCTTTTACAGTCTGGCTACCATCTCGGTGGAGAAATAAAGTGAGAAAAAATGAAAATGTCAGTATGAGAATATTGATGCTGTGTGTATGTGTGTGTGTGTGTGTGAGTGTGCGTGTGCGTGTGCGTGTGCGTGTGTGTATGTGTGCAGTGCATGTAG
This sequence comes from Centroberyx affinis, assembly GCF_046629955.1. Taxonomy (NCBI): domain Eukaryota; kingdom Metazoa; phylum Chordata; class Actinopteri; order Beryciformes; family Berycidae; genus Centroberyx; species Centroberyx affinis. Next base: position 24,437 of record NW_027283264.1, on the reverse strand, counting down.
TATCTCTCAGACAGATTCTCCCTGCTCTACGCTTGGTGGGCGGAGCCGAGAACCAGGAAGTTGGCCTCAGCCAGGAGGAAGTGACACAAACTGTCAACAGGATGTTCCACAGCGTGTCACAGGAAGTGCCTGGTCATGTGACCCTGCAGGCTCCAGAGCAGACCTGCAGTCTGATGTACAAGCTGTATGACTGGTCAGAACACACACACACACACACACAAACACACACACACACACACAGCCTATACTTACTCACCTGGTTTAAGGGTTAAATATGTTTTAAAGTAACCCTGTGTGTGTGTGTGTGTGTGTGTGTGTCAGTGATCAGACTGGGTGTGTGTCTGTCAGGTCACTAGAAGTTGCTCTCATTGCCCTTTCTGCAGACACTTTATCAGCTAAATACAAAGGTGAGAACCTACCTGTCTGTCTGTCTGTCTGTCTGTCTATCAGATAGATAGATAGATAGATGTACTATGTCTTGTGTGTGTGTGTGTGTGTGTTGCAGCTCTGGTGTGTGTTGCTGAGAGGAGCAGCAGAGAGAGAGGAACAGTCAGAAGGAGTGGACTGCGGTCCGTACTTCAGGACCTCAGCCAGGTCTCTCTCACACACACACACACACACACACACACACACACACACACACACACACACACACACACACACACCTCTTACAGATACATTGTATTTTCCAGCCTGCTCTTCTTCTGTAACCCTCTGTAACAACCTTTCTCCCTCTGTGTGTGTGTGTGTGTAGGTTCCTGTGGCGGTCCAGGAGGAAGGTGTGTTTGGTTGTGTTGAGGCGGCAGTCAGGTCGTGTTTTAATGGGGTATGGAACCATTGTTAATGACTCATTATCACCATGGCAACAGATCAATCTGAATCAATATGAAACTCAGAAACAGCAGCAGCCAATCAGAAGCTGGAAATTAACTTGCTCAGATTCTCCAACACACAATCACTGACCATCTGTTCCCACACTGTGTGTGTGTATGTGTGTGTAGGTGCTGACCCCCAGTGTGCATGAGGAACATGTGTTGTCATGGTTACAGAGCGAGCCACGCCTGTTGCTATGGTTACCAACTCTGTACCGTCTGTCCGTCAGTCAGAATGTCAACCACGCCGTCCGCTGCCACTCCTGCAGCACCTTCCCCATCACTGGCCTCAGGTGTGTGTGTGTGTGTGTGTGTGTGTAGGATAGTATTATATACACTGTTAGCATTACTAGTACGAGTAGTAGTATTCGCAGTAGCAACACCTTGTGGCAACACCTTGTGGCGCTGGAAATCTGATATCACAGAAGCCAAGGTGATTCAACTCCTCTTAAAAAACACCCGACCACAGTTGGCCTGTCAGTTGAGAAGCAGCAGGGTGACCACAGTAGATGAGCTGGTTAGGCTAGGACAGCAGCTGGAAAAGGATTGGGAAAAATGTATTACAGCTACAACAGCGGAAGTACGTTACTGCCACCAACCAGTCTCAGCCGGTTTCCACGCCCAGTCTGACAGCTTTGCAGCCACCCCATCAGCAAAACCTCCTCCAGCTTTCTGTTGGCGGTGTAAGGGCTCCCACCCACCTTACTCCTGTCCCCACTATAAGGGCAAAAATCCCAAGTCTGCTAATCACCACTAGCAACAGCATCAACCTTCATCAGGTTCCTCTGCGGGGAACAATCCTACAGTGCATACAATGTCACACATACAACCAAAAGCGAGAGCTTTTCCTTTCTCGTCCACCAGGCCTCTTCCACGTCAACTGTTTGTGACTTTGACCATCGGTCAGGAGAAAGGGAGGGCCATAGTAGATACTGGCTCATCATACACCCTTCTGAATGAAGAGCTGTGGCATGCTGTCAAACAAGACGGTGCAGATCTGAATCCTTGGTCAGGAAATCCCCTCTACTTGGCAGACGGGAGGGGGGGGGGTGGCCTTTGGGATGGCAGGAGATGGCACTAACATTACAGGGTCACACATGCACCTTACCTGTGGTGGTCTTGTTGTCAGAAGCCCTGGCTTGCCCCGTTGTCTTGAGTTTGGATTTCATGTGTATCATAGGCCTGCAGATGGATATTGGAAATAACCAGTACTGGTTTAACTCCAATAAGGAAGTCAAGTATTATGGACACAGACAATCCTGGTGATTGGGGCTGGAAGGGACAACTCTGTTTCTTCTCTGTCATCGACCCCAGAGGATCGGTCAATTCTACACAGGCCAGCATCGATGCAGAGCTCTTACAATTGAGGGAGCCCAAAAGCAGCAAGGAAGAGTTGAATCTTTCATCAACTACAGGAGAATGCTGATATATGCACTACTAAGTTGGGATGTACGGAGGTGCTCACCCATAAAATCTTCGCCACCCAGGATGTGCCAATGAAGCAGAGACCCTATCGGCTATCCCCAGCAAAACTTCAGGTGATGAAGGAGCTTATTGAGGAAATGCTGGAGATGGACGTCATCGAACCCTCATCTTCGGCTTGGTCCTCTGCGGTCGTCCTCATTCCTAGAAAGGACAGAAAACCTGGGTTTTGTGTTAATTACATACAACTTAACGCAGTAACCTACACTGACGCCTATCCACTACCAACCATCCAAGAAATTCTGGACTCCCTAGCTGGATCGGTGATCTTCTCCAGCATTGATCTGAATAGTGGTTATTGGCAGTGCCAGATGGACCGGGACAGTATTGACAAAACGGCTTTCACCTGTCCCCTGGGGCTCTTCCAATTTAAAGTTATGCCTTTTGGACTTAAGAACGCCCCAGCTACCTTCCAGAGGCTGATGGAGATGACTTTGGGAGAGCTCAGAGGCCGCATTTGTTTTGTCTATTTAGATGACATTATCATCTACTCGGCTTCATGGGAACAGCATTTCTTGGACATCCAGGCTGTTTTGGATAAATTAAGAAATGCCAACCTCACTGTCAACATGAAGAAGAGCAAATTCTTCCAAACATCTCTGCGGTTCTTGGGCCACATCGTCTCAGCCACAGGAATCCAAGCGGATCCAGAGAAAACAAAGGCTGTGGAGGACTTCCCGGTGCCGTCTAACCTAAAGGCTGTCCAGAGGTTTTTGAGAATGGCTGGCTGGTACCACCGATATGTGCCGAACTTCTCTCAGACTGCTGAACCACTAAATGCGCTTAAACGCAAAGGAGCCAAATTCCAGTGGACCCCTGAGTGTCAACACTCCTTTGAGACCCTCAAAAGCCACCTGGTATCCCCACCCATCTTGGGTCATCCCAACTTTGACCTGCCCTTTGTGGTGTACACTGATGCCAGTGATGTCGGTCTTGGGGCTCGGCTTGTCCAACAAACTTGGTTAGGTTCAGAGGAGGTCATGGCATATGGCAGCAGAAGCCTAAATAATGCAGAAAGAAATTACTCTGCCACTGAAAAAGAGTGTCTGGCTGTACTGTGGTCGTTGGAGAAATGGCGGTACTAACTGGAGGGTAGACACTTCACAGTGGTGACTGATCACTCCTGCTTGGTCTGGGTATTCAAAACTCAGAAGGGTTAGGCCTCACCCGCTGGATTCTTCGTCTGCAAGAGTTCACCTTTGCAGTGGAGTACCGGAGGGGGAAGTATAATACAGTACCATATGCTTTATCCAGAGCCCCTAGTGATGCTACTGGCAGTGGGTCGTCAGCGTTTGCCACCCTGCCGTCAGTTAAGGGGGAAACTCACAGGGAACTTCCCATATCTGATGAGGAGATATGGAGAGCCCAACAAGAAGACCTGGAAATACAGAAAATTTACTAGTCTATAATGGATGGTGGGGAGCTCACTGTGAATGACTCTATCAAGTTCACCAGAGGATAAAGTCTACAGAATCTTGCAGCTTCCACATAAAACAATCTATCAGGTCTACATGCCAGGACATCTCTGGGAACCCCTTCCACGGATGTTCCATGAGGACTCGATATCAGGCCACCTTGGTAGATACAAGACATATAAAAGGATGCAAGCTTTGGTATATTGGCCGGGATTGAGCTTGGAGGTCAAGAACTACGTGCAAAACTGTCAGATCTGTCAGAGATACAAACCAGAAAGCCGGAAGGTGGCAGGGAAGCTGCAGCAGACCATTGTGGAAAGACCCTGGGAGATGCTTGGAGTGGATTTCATGGGCCCTTTCCCACAGAGTTCCAGAGGTAATGTGTACCTTGTCGTACTTGTAGACTACTACACCTGTTGGGTTGAGCTATACCCTTTGAGGAAAGCCACGGCGGAGACAGTGTCTAAAGTGCTCACCCAGGAAATCCTAACCAGGTGGGGAGTCCCAGATTACATCCTCTCGGACCAGGGACCCCAAAGGGACGTGTGATACATGGAACCTGCGACAGAAGATGACTTCCGCGTATCATCCACAAACCAACCTTACAGAGAGATTCAACCGGACATTAAAAACCATGATTGCATCTTATGTTGCTGACAACCACAAACAGTGGGATAAATACCTTCCAGACTTTCATTTTGCCCTGAATTCTGCTGTGCATGAAACCACCGGTGTCACACCTACAGAACTGAATCTGGGCAGGACCCTCAGAGGCCCCCTGGATGTGATGCTACGGCCCTGGCATTCTTCTCCAGACTCTCCAGCCTACAAGAAAATTACAGAACTCAAGGAGCTCAAAGATTTTGTACAAGAAAATCTAGACAAAGGACGCATGAGACAAAAACGCAACTATGACAAAAAAACACAGAGAGATGCAACTAAATGAAGATGACAGAGTTTGGCTATGTTCACATCCTTACTCTAAAGCAGAAAAATCCTTTACTGCTAAGTTGGCACCCAAATGGCTTGGACCTTATAGGATAATTACCCAGGTGGGGTCGGTGAACTATGACGTACTCCTGGAGGACACGGGGGAGGATAGGAAGGTGGTCCATGTGTCAAGACTTAAGCCTTGTTACCCATCGGCAAGTGAGTTGGAGGAACTCTTACGGCAACGTGTCTTGTACATCTTCAATGAGGAGAGTGATGAGGATGATTTCCTGGGATTCCCCAACTCCTCACCGGAGAGCAGTCGAAAATGTCTAAAAAGCAGCAGATAAAGGAAGTAAATCGCTGTCTTTCTCTGGGGGGGGGGGGGGGGAGTGTGGCGATCTGCCATAAATATTGTTTTTTTCTCTCATTATAAATGTTCAATTCACACCCCAGTCACACCTCCCTTGTTCTGCCAATGGGATTCAGGCATCCACCCCTCTTCCTTTAAATATAGTGACAACAAAAACAAGATGGCGGCGTAACATACCACTGGAGAAGAGGCAGAGTCCGTCTAGCAGTGTGTCCTTTTTAATAGCGTCCATGCCAGTCCTTGGCCTCGTGTACAGTCCGCGGTCGGCAGGAGTAAATACGTGGAGCTACGTCTTCTTCACTGCGCAGGCCTCCAAACACACCGGACCTCGGCAAAGTAGAGGACTTCACCCAGGCAGTCATATCCTGTGTGCACAAGTCGACCAACTGACCAGTACTGGAGGAGATGTTTGGCTAATTTTCTTTTTGGAGAGAACCTTTATTGATTTGTTTGGTAAGAGGATTTACTCGTGAGGGAAAAACTGAACTGAACTGATAACATTGCCAGAGATCCTTTTTTGATTTGTTTGGGAAGAGGGGTTACTCGGAACAGATTTGAGAACTGAACTGAGGTGAACAAACTGAATTTCTAACTTTTGTGGTTTATTGTTGAATCCCCGAAGAGTGGTGTTTTTTTGTTGAACTCTGAACTCTTTATTTTTGGTGAATAACATCTGGTTTGGTTGATTATTTGGACTTGCTTGTAAAGGACATTTTCCTTTTGTGAGTGGTTGTCATGTACCTCCAATACACTGATTTATATTGAACTTCCCTGTGTTTGCATTGTCGCTCTGATTATTGCTTTGAATATTTGTTTGCATTCTGCTTGGTGGTTCAGATTTATGCTATGTGGGTTCATGGCAGAGTGTATGGAGCACTGAATCACGTATCCATGTGGGGGATTGACCTTAAAAATCTTAAACGTTAAAATTGTCGGACTAAACTCCAGCTGGCACCCCAAAACCCTATAGGCAATCCGCTACAACTTGTCCACTGGCAGGTGGAACACTAGACCGGAGTCTGGGGAAGGGGAGAGAAGACAGCTGCACACAGAACACATCATTAATATCTAAGATTTCTTTTGACAACAACCTGAGGTTGGGCTCTTTAATCTGATATCTCTAATGCAGACTGTAGGGCAGCAGTCACTTATACCAACGTTAAAACACCACTGACAACAAATTCCTCAGGTTTATTAGATAAATTAAGTCTATTAGAGTGGATTTCAATGGTTTTTCTATGTTTGATCTAGTTGGTTCTGAAATCAGCTGGGTCAAATTAAGATTGGTACAGGAACAGAAAATCACCTAAAACTACAACTTCTGAACTAATATAAAAGGAGAGTAGACCAGACAGTTTATAAAAGGAAGTAATGGCAGCTGCAGGAGTTATTGAGCCCAAAATCTATCTTAATAACATTGACAGGAAAACAGGCAACACCACCTCATCTTCCAACCCTATTTATTATTATTTATCCTATTTATTCTATATAAGTTATATTCATTAATGGCTACATCAAAATCAGCGACACTGTTTTGAACTTTTTAACTGTTTCAGTGAAAACCAAAACATCAGCTCAGCCTGGGAAACCAATATTTTTATATGGTCCATTTTCTGATGCTGAAACAAGCTTCTCATGTTTAGATGGAGCAGACCTAAAGCTTCTAGCCTTCAAAGTGTCAGGAAGGCAGAATGGGATGGATCAGTCTGAAGGTAGAAGGTCCAGAGACTGAATCTGGAGGATGAACATCTACCTGTCTATCATGAGGAACTTTAGGCCAAGCTCTAATATGGGAGATCTCCTTGACTAGAATGCAGCTTCGCTTAACGAGTCGATTGTTAGGTGAATGTTAAAAAGAACAGTCAGTATAATGAATCAGACTCACCGAGCGTTAGCACAGGATCAGAGTTGACAGTCAGCTCCATGTTCACACTGAGAAGACATGAGTCAGGTTATCATGAGTCAGTTAATCTACATGCTGCCACTAGCTCAAATTATGCAAAAAAACAGTATTTCCTATCATAATTACGCAGACGACACACAGATCTACATAGCCTTATCAACTGATGACTATGGTCCAACAGACTTACTAAATAAGTGCATTGAACAAATCAATGACTGGATGTGCCACAATTTTCTGCAACTAAATGAAGATAAAACTGAAATAATTGTTTTTGGTGCCAAAGAGGAGAGATTTAAAGTCACTCCTCACCTTGAATCCCTCTCACTGGAGACTAAAAACCAAGTCAGAAATCTTGGTGTAGTCATGGACTCTGACCTAAACTTCAACAGCCACATCAAGACAATTACAAAATCTGCCTACTATCACCTTAAAAATATTGTAAGAATTAAAGAATTCATGTCCAAGCAGGACCTGGAAAAACCTGTTCATGCATTTATTTTTTAGTAGGCTTGACTACTGTAACAGAGTCTTTACAGGTCTCTCTAAAAAAGCTCTTAGAGAACTGCAGCTCATCCAGAATGCTGCTGCCAGGTTCAGACCAGGACTAAAAACATGGACCACATCAGTCCAGTGCTGAGATCACATTGGCTTCCTGTGTGCCAAAGAACTGAGTTTAAAATTCTGTTGCATGTTTATAAAGCACTGAATGGTTTAGGACCAAAATACATTTCTGATCTCCTTCAGTGTTATGAACCCGCCTAACCCCCCAGGTCTTCAGGTGCTGGTCTGCTTACTGTTCCCAGGATCAGAACAAAGTGTGGAGAAGCAGCTTTTAGTTTTTATGCTCCTCATGCCTGGAACAAACTTCTCCACTTCAAAAAAAAATTCTGTTCACCAGGGCTTTTTAAGAAATTTAGGGCAACACTCATCTGCACTGGAATATTTATTTATTTCTATCGTTTATATTTTCATTTAAATGTGATTTTAATGCACTTTTCACTTTTCTAATCTTATCTAATCTAATCTTCGTCTTTTTATCTATGTCTTTATTTTTATTTTATTTATGTAAAGCACTTTGAATTGCCATGGTGTATAAAATGTGCTGTCCTTGCCTTGCCTAGTAGTAGCAGTAGTAGAGGTAGTACTCTCAATTTTCTAAGTGAACTGTGTAAGGATTAATAAAATCGTGTGTGTGTGTGTGTGTGTGTGTGTGTGTGTGTGTGTGTGTGTGTGTGTGTGTGCAGGTATCGCTGTATGAAGTGTGTGAACCTCCATCTCTGTCAAAGCTGCTTCCTGACTGACAGACAAACCAAGAAACACAAAACTCACCATCCCGTTCTGGAGCACTGTACACAGGTACATACACACACACACACACTGTACACATGTACACACAGACACACACACTGTACCCAGACACACACAGACACACACACACTGCACAGGTACACACACATATTGTACACAGGTATCTGCAAGACATCACAGGGTTACAGAGCATTGGACATAACACCCCCAGCCTTAAAAGGGTTGCTCTAAGGCAACCTCTGTCACAAGCTCAACTCAATAAAATGGCAGAGGCAATTTAAGCCTAGAATAAGATGCACTTACGACCTTGAAAGGGCATCTGCAAGCACATTGTTCTTCCCACGGACGTGTTGAACATCCAAATTGTACCCCTGCAAGATCAGACTCCAACGCATTAAGTGATGATTGGAATTTCTCATCCTGTGGAGGTAAACAAGATGCTTATGATCGATGTACACCACAAGGGGGAGACTGGAGGAGACATGCACATCAAAGAGGTCCAAGGCAAGGACCAGGGCCAGGGCCTCCTTCTCTATAGTCTATAGTATTAAGTAGTGCTTCTGATGCACGTTGAACTTCTTGGAAAAGTAGCACACGGGGTGCTGCACTCCAGATTAATCATCTTGAAGGAGGACAGCCCCCCCAACAGTAGCATCACTGGCATTGATGGCAAGCTTGAAGGGCCTGTGGAAATCAGGAGCTGCAAGGACAGGAGCACTAACCAGCAATGCCTTCAAGTTCTCAAGTGCAATCTGACATGTGTCAGACCAAGCAAAGGGGACCTTTGGACTAAGCAGATTGGTTAGTGGGCCAGCAACAGTGGCAAAGTTCTTGCAAAAGCTCCTATAATAACCTGCCATACCAAGGAACCTTTTCAACTCTCTGCAGGAGGAAGGAACAGCAAAGTTAGCTTCTACTTTACCTCCAATAGGACAGACCTGACCACGACCTTGCCTAGGTATGTAACTGTGGCCTGTCCAAACTCGCACTTGACGAGGTTCAAGGTCAAGTTGGCAGCAACCAGCCATCCAAACACAACTTCAAGCTGAGCTACATGTTGAGACCAAGTAGAGCTGTGAATCACCAAATCATCAAGGTAAGCCTTACTATCTACGACTCCATCCAGCACTTTGTTTACCAGATGCTGAAATGTGTCTGGAGCATTTTGCATCCCAAAAGCCATGACTGTGTACTGGAAAAAGTCATCAGGGGTCAGAAAAGCAGAGATCTCCTGAGTAAGGGGAACCTGCCAATAAGAGATCTAGCTTTGTTACAAAGGCTGCAGAACGACTCTGTCAATACAGTCATCCAAACAGGGAAGGGGATAGGAGTCTGGCTTTGTTACGGCGTTTACCTTACAAAAATCAGTACAGAATCAAGGGGAATGACTTGTCAACTAGTAGACAGGGGGAACTCCATGAGCTAGAACTAGGTTCAGCAATACCATGTTTTAACATGTATTCCACCTCCTCACGTAAAAGCTGATGCTTGTCAGGGTTTACTCGATAGGGATGTTGCTTAATGGGAGCAGCATTACCTACATCAATGTCATGTTCAAGAACATTAGTGCCTGTGGGCACATCAGAGAAGAGGGCTGAGTGTGTTGAGGTTACCTGAATGATGTCATAGCGCTCGGGTGGGTTCAGGTAGGACAGATGAGAGTCCAAGTCAGCCAAGATCTTGGAGTTTGGCAACCTGCCCTGCAAGATCTCTTTTGCTCCCTCACCAACTGCAAAAGATGGAGCACTCAACACAGCAACAGGTTTAATCTCTGAAGACAGTCTGGTTTTGGTCATAAGGTTTCAGCAGGTTCATGTGACATAAACGTGTTTTACGTCTGTGGTCTGGCGCCTTAACAAGATAGCCACACTCACCAGCCTGGCAGTCAATCACATATGACCCACTATAGTGAGCCTGCAAGACAACCGGGGAGTGGCAGGAACACTAGTACCCTGTTCCCTGGAGAAAACACTCAATGTTTAGTTTTCCTATCATACCAACATTTCATCTTTTCCTGAGACACCTCCAGGTTTTGCTTTGCCAGTTCACATGACCTACTAAGCTTGAACCGGAGATTGTACACAAAGTCAGGCAAGTTAGTAGGGGAAGAAAATTTTATCACCCAACCATTTCTCTTTCAGCAGTTTCAAAGGGCCTCTCACAGTATGTCTGAACACAAGCTCAGCTGGGCTGAAACCAAGGGACTCCTGGGTCACTTCTTGAGCTGCAAAGAGGAGCAGGGGAACACCGTCCCAGTCTTTCTCAAACTCCTTGCAGTAAGCTCGCAGCATTGATTTGAGAGTCTGGTGGAATCTCTCTAGTTCTCCCTGTGATTCTGGATGGTAGGCAGATGAAGCACAATGCTGACTGTTGCCTTGACTTGTTCTCTCTGTTGTGTTGAGGACGACTTGTCGTCTGTCTCTCTCTCTCTCTCTGTCTCTCTCTCTCTCTCTCTGTCTCTCTCTCTCTGTCTCTCTCTCTCACTGTCTCTCTCTCTTTCTCTCTGTCTCTCTCTCTCTGTCTCTCTCTCTCTCTCTCTGTCTCTCTCTCTCTGTCTCTCTCTCTCACTGTCTCTCTCTCTTTCTCTCTGTCTCTCTCTCTCTGTCTCTCTTTCTCTCTCTCTCTGTCTCTCTTTCTCTTTCTCTCTCTGTCTCTCCATCTCCCTCTCTCTCTCTGTCTCTCTCTCTCTCTCTCCCTCTCTCTCTCACTCTCTCTCTCTCTCTGTCTCTCTCTTTCTCTCAGCCGACCTGGAGAGAGTCTCTGGCCTCATTAGTGCACAGCGCTCGTCACGCCTTGTTACCACGACGATATACAAGGCGGGAGGCAGAGAGGAGGAGAGGCCTGATGTGGGCGGAGCCAGGAGAGACTCAGACCAGGTGAGATGCCTCTGCTACTCTTTCCTGAAGCAAAAAGTCAAAAAGTCCAAAAAAAAGTCAAATTTATTTATACAGCACATTTCATACACAGGGCAACATAATGTGCTTTACATAAAAAGACATTACAGTATGCATATGCAATATGCATCAACAAGTGTCAGTGCAAAATATGCCAATGTCAAAATATACAAAACACACACACACACACACACACACATTAAGAACTTAGTCATAGACTGTTGTGAAAAGTAAGGTTTTTAACCTGGTTTTAAAGGTGTTCAGTGTGGGGGCCTCTCTCAGGTCCTCAGGCAGGGCGTTCCATCTACTTGGGGCATAAATACAAAAGGCAGCATCCCCTGCTTTGGAGTTAGTGCGAGGGACGGTTAAAAGACCGCTGCCTGTGGACCTGAGAGTTCTTGCTGGTTTGTATCTAATTAGCATGTCTGTTATATACTGAGGTGCAAGGCCATTTAGAGCTTTGTAAACAAGTAGTAGAATTTTAAAATCGATTCTAGTTTTGACAGGGAGCCAATGCAGGGATCTAAGAACTGGTGTAATGTGTTCAGACTTTTTAGTTCCGGTGAGAACGCTGCAGCTGCATTTTGAATTAACTGTAGTCGCCGCACAGCTGATTTTGGGAGGCCGGTGAAAAGACCATTACAGTAGTCTAGTCTACTTGTTATAAATACGTGAATTAATTTCTCAGAGTCTGATTTTGATAGAAAGCCCCTCAGTTTTGACATTTTTTTTAGATGGTAGAAGGCTGATCTTGTGAGTTGATTGAAATGGCTCTTAAAGTTTAGATCGCCGTCTATGATTACACCCAGATTTCTAGCTTCACTTTTGCTCTCCAGAGACAGAGAACTGAGATGAGCTGCAATTTTCTGTCTCTGAGCCTTTGCACCAAAGATGAGTATTTCTGTTTTGTCTTTGTTCAGTTCTGTGACATCCATAGATTAATATCATCAATACACACAGTTAGGGAATGTATGGGATCTAGGTCATCGTGGGATAGGGATATGTACAGTTGTGAATCATCTGCATAATTATGGTAGTTTATTTTGTGTTTCTGTATGACATGTGCGAGTGGGAGCATATACAGATTAAACAGTAGTGGTCCAAGAATCGAACCTTGGGGTACTCCACACATAATACTCATTCTTTCCGAGGCAAAGTCGGCAATGGACACAAAGAACTGCCTGTCCTGTAGGTAGGATCTGAACCAGTTTAGAACCGGGCCGGATAGGCCGACCCATTTTTCTAACCTCTGTAGTAAAATGTCATGGTCAACAGTGTCGAAAGAGGCACTGAGATCCAGGAGCACAAGAACAGATAGTTTATTGGAGTTATTAAGCTGAGAATAAACAGTTTTTTCAAGTATTTTGCTGAGGAAAGGTAAGTTGGAGATGGGCCTGTAGTTAGCAATAACTGTTGCATCAAGGTTACTCTTCTTCAGAAGTGGTTTAATGACAGCTGTTTTAAGCGCTGCAGGAAATATACCTGACTGAAGAGAGCATATCATTTCCAATACCTCAGGTGCTAAGCAGTCAAAAACAGTTTTAAAAAATGTGGTAGGGAGAGGATCCAAGCAGCAGGTGGAGGACCTGAGCTGCCCAACAAAATTGTCTAGTTGTTGTAGGTCTAGAGGGTCAAAATGAGACATGGCACAAGTAATATTCCTGGAGAACTGGAGGGTAGGTTCATTTATAGAACTTGAGGCACTAATGTTCTGTCTGATGGCAATAATTTTGTTATTGAAGAATGTGGTGAATTGCTCACATTTTGTAGTGGACAGCATCTCTGATGGGGTTGGACATGGTGGATTAATAAGTCGATCAACAGTAGAGAAGAGCACTTTACTATTGTGGATATTTTCATTAATGATTTTAGAGAAGAAGGATTCTCTGGCCTGTTTAATTTCTTTGTTGTAGTAACTCAGTCTATCCTTGTAGATTTCATAGTGAACCTGAAGTTTTGTCTTTCTCCACTGTCGTTCTGCCTGGTGACACTTTCTCTTAAACTGCCTAACAACCACTCCATTTCTCCAGGGGGCTTTTTGTTTTTTTATGTTTTTAGTTTTAACAGGTGTAATGCTGTCAATGATATTTCGTACTTTTGAGTTGAAGTTGTTCACAGGATCCTCAGTTGGTGATGCCATGAACAACGGTAACTCATTTACAGTTTTCTTAAAGGTTTCAATTGTGTTATTATCGATGGTACGTTTTTTGATTGTTCGAGTACTCTTCTGTTGTACAGGAAAAGCAGACACATCAAAACATATGCAACAGTGATCTGAGATAGCAACATCCATGACACAGGGTACGGAAATATTAAGTCCTTTTGATATGACCAAGTCCAGAGTATGCCCCTTATTGTGGGTGGGGCCAGAAACATGCTGAGTGAGGTCAAATGCCTCCAGTAGGCTAATTAAGTTTCTGGCATCAGGGTCTGTTTGATTGTCAACGTGAATATTAAAGTCACCTGAGATAATTAAACAATCGTAGTCATTGGAGACCTTGGACAGTAGCTCAGAGAGTTCATCAAGAAAGCCACATTTCGATTTTGGTGGCCGATAGACAGTAATTATTAAAATCGCAGCACTACAGTGTATAGATACAGCAAGGTATTCAAAAGACATGAATTCCCCGAGGGAGATTTCCTTGCAGCTATATATATCAGAGAAGACAGCAGCTATTCCACCGCCTCTCTTATCAGATCTAGTGGTATGGATGAACTTGAAGTTAGGAGGTGGAGTCTCAATGAGCGCGACTGCGCCATTTCTATCCAGCCAGGTCTCGGTCAGTAGGGTGAAGTCTAGGTTATGTGTACTTATAAGATCATTAACTAAAAATGACTTATTCGTTAGTGACCTGACGTTTAATAAAGCCATTTTTATTGTTCGAGGTGCATGGCTTTGTGGGGGACTGATAATTGGAGTCCGAACCAGTGATAAATTGTTTAGATTCCTGTATGTTACAGAGAGATTACGGGGTCTGTGTCTATGACTTATAATTACAGGAATTTGTGTAGCAGAGTGACAGTCATTAGTATAATGAATTGGACTCACCAAACATCAGTTTCGTAGTGTGTTGGAGGAGTTTAATGCAAGTTCCATGTTCATGGCGAGAAGACGTGATCCGTGAGAATTTGGATGTACTCCATTGTGTCTGAAGAGGTATGGGCGGTTGAAGAGGGTAATAAAGTTGTCAACAAACGGTACGCTGAGCGAGCAGCAGTATCCCTTGAGCCATGTATGAAGTTGACGGACACGGCTGAATTTGACGTCTCCAAAGCTGGGACAGGGCAGCGGGCCGGAGATGATGAACCGGCGGTCTGATTGTAAAAGGCTGTCAATAAGGTTCGTGAAGTCGTCTTTAAGTGTCTTCCGGAGGTCGTTAATTCCCACATGGATGACAACGGTTGAAGCAGATGGGTTTTGATCCAGCAGCTGTGGAATTTTGGAGTCTATATCCTGGACTCGGGCACCCGGGTAGCAGAAGGTTTTAGCCGCAGGCAGGGTGATGTGTCGAACCATGGATGAGCCGACAACGAGCACAGATGGAGGTCCGAGCTGAGCAGCCGGTGGTTGATGGTGAGTCTCCCGGGAGTGAGGGCGACGTCTGGGCCCCTTCCGTGTTTCACGCCCCTCGGGTTTGGGGGGAGACTGTCGTGCTGCCTGACTGGATGGCTCTGGTCTAACAGGTGGATGGGAGGAGCTGTCGACACCGGAACAACAACTGGAGGACCTTCCAGTCCTGCCCAACGGTGGACACTGCTGGCCACGATCCAGAGAGCGCGGCGGAATGTTTATCGCAGCAGGGGCAGTGACAGCGGAGGTGTGCGACGCAGCTTTGACAGAGGATCTGCCACCGCTGGATCTAGCAGGAGCAGAAGCAGAAGCAGGAGCAGACGCCGCTGGACAGTGAGCAGGATCGGGAGACGCTCCAGTGGAGACACGGTCTGGAGCTGGGCAGGTTACACCAGCATCACCTGGGTGGTCCGGAGCTTCGTCTGGCAGCGTTGCGTAGCGATTTGACAGGTGGAGTGGTGGGGGAGAAACGACCGCCCGCCCCCTTTCCTTCCTCTCCTGACCACCACCTCCGACCAGGTGGCCTGTGGATTGGGGGTCGAGCAAGAGGATGGCCGAGGGCGTACTGGATCCCACAGAATGGTATCCGAGATGGCGGAGTTCATAGCCGAAATCCTCCTATATATAATAACCCTGAGCGGCTGCCGTGTCCATATAACTGGAAAGCATGGAGTCCTTCTTCCGCAGCTCCGCAGAGAGCCTACGGATATCTTCTTTGAGGTTAGTAACCTCTCTGTTATTGCGTGTAAGCAGCAGACAGTTTTCACAGGGCATGTTGATGGCGTAGAATAGCAGTGATGTTATCTGCAGTCCCCGTTGGCTAGCTAGCTTCTGTGCTAAAAACAAGCCGGTGCTAGCAGCAAGTCCATTTGCGCAGCAGGCTGTCCCGACCGGGAGACAACTTACGATCCTGGCGTCCGATGACTAAAATTTTTACTGTGTTCAAACATATAGGTAAAACAACCAGGATCCAAAAGAGTAGATAAGGATGTGGCTTAGAACTGGATAAAAATGTCAATTTGTGACAGAGCTTCAGATGGACGAACGAACAGAGCCGTGACAGAGCTTCCGGCTTCCTGTGACGTGTCACTAGTCTCACTACACAACACTAGTGTCAAGGCAGCAGTGAGAGAGAGGTTCTCCTTCTTCTTCTCCTGACTGTCAGGGCATCCTGCTGACTCAACGGTCTGGGGCGTGTGGCGTCCTGGGTTCGGGTCTGACCCGGGACAATCTGGGAACCCATTGTCTATCCATCCGACGGCGATTAGACTCTGGGGGCGACAGCCAATATTTGGGGGTTTCCGGTGTAGCCAGCGGACATCCGGGCCAAGACTTCCTCTTCCTGCGCCGGTCATTGTTTACAGTCTGATTAGCAACTTGAGACACGAGAACGGAGTCGAGAGACGACGTCTCATATGCAGATATCTGTTTATAGAGATTAGAAATGTCGTCCGGACCTAAAAAACTTGTGAAACAATCCGGTCGTAGACGTCGTCTCTCAACTCAGACTCCATTCTCGCGTCTCAAGTCGCTAATCGGACTGTAGGAAGTCTTGGCCCGGAAACCCCGAAATATTGGCCGTCGCCCCCAGAGTCTAATCATCATCAGACCGATAGACGATGGGGTCAGAGGTTGGACCCGGGACCATCTGTCATCCCCTTCCCCCAGGAGATTTCTGCTCCACTTCTTCTTCCTGTTTCTAGTTGCTTCCATAACATTTTGTTTTGATGTGGATGTTTCTCTAAGCTGAACAGCTGTATTGGAGCAGTTGGGGGTGAAGTGCCTTGCTCAAGGGAACTTGGACAATGTTTTGAGGGTTAGGCAGCATTTCAGTCTCTCTACCCCCACTCATCTTATGTAATCTCTAGATGAACTGAATCCAAAGACCTGGCAGCCATCTTTAAATCTTTAAACCAACCTTCTCTTTGCAGCATGCTTCCTCCTGATTCCTCAACACGATTGGCTGCCTCACCTGTCCGTCAAAGTCCTTCCTCTTCAGCAAGCCCCCAACCCGACAGAGGTCTTTCCCATGATGCATCAGTCCCGTCTTATTCCTCCAAAGGCCTGCATACTGAGGAGGAAACACAACAGGTGACCTCTGACCCCGCTGACCAAAAGGAGTTATTTTTTCATATTTTACTTCAATCAAAGAGTCTGATTTATTTTGTCTTTACCAGACTTTTTTTTGTTTGATTTCAGACTGTGACTCCTAGTCTAAATGAGTAAAACTCATTATGGGATGTCACTTCAGATATTTGATTCTAATAGGAAATAGTAAAATTACTGAAGTTGGGAATCATACATGAGTCATTTTGAATTTAAACTTCATTCTTACATTTCAGTTTCATAACGTAACAGAGCTTGTTAACATTGTTAGCATTCCCCCAGTGAAACTTATATTTCAACTACTGTAAAAGTGTGACCAAGTCAACTCTGCTCGAGTCCCAAGTCTCAAGTCTTGAGGCACAAGTCTCAAGTCAAGTCTCAAGTCTAAATGTAGATCACCAAATCAAGTCCAAATCAAGTCCATGTCATTAAAGTCAAGTCTCAAGTCTAAATGTAGAACAGCAAGTCAAGTCAGAACAAATCAAGAGTCCAGTATCAATTTAAGGGCGCTTTCACACCTATAGTCCGTTTGCTTTGGTCTGAATCAGTGGACGAGTTGCTACTTTATTGCATTTTTCATCAGGTCTGGTTAGTGTCACACGGTCCTGTGTTAAGCAAACCAACATTTGTAAACAAATGACACGCGGTCCTACATGCCGTTCATCTATTGGACAGAACATTTCCGAGAAAATCACTTCCTGTCAATCACATTGTCACAGACAATAATGGAGCAAAAGCAGCATATTGCGATCGTAGCTTTGATTGAGCGCTTTTTGTGAGGAGAAATGAAAACGTCACCTGATGTTAGCTGAGCAGCTGCTAGCTCAATGATCAGCTGGTTAGCAGCAGACAATGTGGTGGAACAAGCAAAGGCTTACGAGAGATTTCCAATACATGTCCAGTATAATCCATACTGCCTTTATGATCGCTGTTACAGTAACGTAAATTCACTGAGTACAACGTCCTATTTCTCCACCGGCACTTTCACTTTCTCCATATTTGTTGTTGCTATGGGAAACGGCCAGCGTCAACGGACGTCAACATCCATTTTCAACCCACAATGCACTGTATTTTGGTTTGCTGCCTATATTTGGTCCTATATTAAGTCTGATTACATTCTCACCTAAAGCGAACCGAACGGTGGTTCACTTGGAAACAGACCATGGTTCACTTGTTTCGTTCGCACCAGAGTTCGAATGCGTGTTCTCACCTCTCCAAACGAACCGGACTGATGGAGTAAACGCACCATGGTTCGATTAAAACCGACCAAACAGGGTAGGTGTGAAAGCCCCCTAATATCTTTAAGAAAACTAAATATCTAGGACTTTTCAATGCAATATGGTTTTAATAGGATAAAAACTTGGTAAGAGCATCATGAGTTTGATTTCTATAATCAGTTTCAACTTCAATAAATTCAATCATTCCATACAAATTCATAAAACAGAATTTAAATTCAGTCGTCTGCTGGAACAAATCTCATCACTTTCAATCTAAGTCATTTACACAAACACAAGATCTCAAGTCAAGACTTTAGAAACCTTTTCAAGTCATCAGAGTACAAGTCAGAGTCGAGTCCCAAGTCACCAGAACCCAAGTCAAGTCAACTCTCAAGTCTTCTCTTCATGTATCAAGTCAAGTCTCAAGCAATTAAAACTGACTCGAGTCTAAGTCATGTGACTCGAGTCCCCACCTCTGATTAAAAGTGCTGCGTAATGTATATTATACACAATGTATTGTGTATAATGTATATTGTGTATAATGTATACTGTGTTTGTTCATCAGGAGGCTCCTGCTCTGCTGGAGGACGTCAAAAACCTGCAGAGAGACAGATGGTGAGACAGATGGTGAGGCAGATAGTGAGACTGAACTCAGGAGACAGATGGTGAGACTGATGGTGAGACAAATGGTGAGACAGATGGTGAGACAGAACTCAGGAGACAGATGGTGAGACAGAACTCAGGAGACAGATGGTGAGACAGATGGTGAGACAGATGGTGAGTCAGATGGTGAAACTGAACTCAGGAGACAGATGGTGAGACAGATGGTGAGAAAGATGGTGAGACTGAACTCAGGAGACAGATGGTGAGACAGAGGGTGAGACTGAACTCAAGAGACAGATGGTGAGACAGATGGTGAGACTCATGGTGAGACTGATGGTGAGACAGATGGTGAGACTGAACTCAGGAGACAGATGGTGAGACTGAACTCAGGAGACAGATGGTGAGACAGAGGGTGAGACTGAACTCAAGAGACAGATGGTGAGACAGATGGTGAGAGTGATGGTGAGACAGATGGTGAGACAGAGGGTGAGACTGAACTCAAGAGACAGATGGTGAGACAGATGGTGAGACTGATGGTGAGACAGATGGTGAGACAGATGGCGAGACTGAACTCAGGAGACAGATGGTGAGACTGAACTAAGGAGACAGATGGTGAGACAGATGGTGAGACTGAACTCAAGAGACAGATGGTGAGACTGATGGTGAGACAGATGGTGATACAGATGGTAAGACTGAACTCAGGCAAAAGATGCTGAGACAGATGGTGAGACAGATGGTGAGACAGATGGTGGGACAGATAGTGAAACTGAACTCAGGAGACAGAAGGTGAGACAGATGGTGAGACAGATGGTGAAACTGATGGTGAGACAGATGGTGAGACTGAACTCAGGAGACAGATGGTGAGGCAGATGGTGAGACAGACGGTGAGACTGAACTCAGGAGACAGATGGTGAGACAGATGGTGAGACAGACGGTGAGACTGAACTCAAGAGACAGATGGTGAGACAGATGGTGAGAATGATGGTGAGACTGAACTCAGGAGACTGATGGTGAGACAGATGGTGAGACAGATGATGAGACAGATGGTGAGACTGACGGTGAGACAGATGGTGAGACTGAATTCAGGAGACAGATGGTGAGACAGATGGTGAGACAGATGGTGAGACTGATGGTGAAACTGAACTCAGGAGACAAATGGTGAGACTGATGGTGAGACAGATGGTGATACTGATGGTGAAACAGATGGTGAGACTGATGGTGAGACAGATTGTGAGAATGATGGTGAGACAGATGTTGAGACTGAATTCAGGAGATAGATGGTGAGACAGATGGTGAGACTGATGGTGAGACAGATGGTGAGACAGATGGTGAGACTGAACTCAGGAGACAGATGGTGAGACTGATGGTGAGACAGATGGTGAGACAGATGGTGAGACTGATGGTGAAACAGATGGTGAGACTGATGGTGAGACAGATAGTGAGACTGATGGTGAAACAGATGGTGAGACAGATGGTGAGACTGAATTCAGGAAACAGATGGTGAGACAGATGGTGAGACTGATGGTGAGACAGATGGTGAGACAGACGGTGAGGCAGAAGGTGAGACAGATGGTGAGACAGAAGGTGAGACAGATCGTGAGACTGAACTCAGGAGACAGATGGTGAGACAGATGGTGAGACTGATGGTGAGACAGATGGTGAGACAGAAGGTGAGACAGATGGTGAGACAGATGGTGAAACTGAACTCAGGAGACTGATGGTGAGACAGAAGGTGAGACTGATGGTGAGACAGATGGTGAGAATGATGGTGAGACTGAACTCAGGAGACTGATGGTGAGACAGATGGTGAGACTGATGGTGAGACAGATGGTGAGACTGAATTCAGGAGACAGATGGTGAGACAGATGGTGAGACAGATGGTGAGACTGAACTCAGGAGACAGATGGTGAGACAGATGGTGAGACAGATGGTGAGAATGATGGTGAGACTGAACTCAGGAGTCTGATGGTGAGACTGATGGTGAGACAGATGGTGAGACAGATGGTGAGACTGATGGTGCGACAGATGGTGAGACTGATGGTGAGACAGATGGTGAGACTGATGGTGAGACTGATGTTGAGACAGATGGTGAGACAGAAGGTGAGACAGAAGGTGAGACAGATGGTGAGACAGATGGTGAGACAGAAGGTGAGACAGAAGGTGAGACAGAAGGTGAGACAGATGGTGAGACAGATGGTGAGACTGAACTCAGGACTTGACACTGACTCCATTTGTTTCAATGGGATTTCTGTCCCCTTCAGTAACAGTGTGGATCCAGTTCACATGATTTCCAGGTCTTCAGACCGGATGTTGAAGTGGTTCAGACTGGACTCAATGTGAAATGATGCAGAGGGAGACTCCGTGTGATTTATTGATCACGATCATCTTCATGATCAGATCTCAGAAATCAAGTTTAAAGATCAAGCTGAACTGTAGAAGGGAGGAAGAGTGAAAAACTGTAGAAGATTTAATTCACAGATCCTGAACTGACTGACAGCTAGACTCTTGTGTGTGTGTGTGTGTGTGTGTGTGTGTGTGTGTGTGTGTGTGTGTGTGTGTGTGTGTGTGTGTGTGTGTGTGTGTGTGTGTGTGTGTGTGTGTGAAGGTTACTGGAGAAGGAGCTGCAGGCGTGGCGGGTGGCCGTCCAATCAGAGCAGGGCATTCTGGAAGACAGGTGCTCGGAGATGGAGGTTACCCATGGAAACTCTGAGACAACACAACCTCCAACTGCAGGGGATGGTTACACAGGTACACACACACACACACACACACACACACACACACACACACACACACACACACACACACACACACACACAGAACAATAAACAATAGCGATAATCAGTCTCTCCTCTCCTCTTTTCCTCTCCTCTCTTCTGCTCCTCTCTCCTCTCCTCCTCCTGTTCTCTCCTCTCCTCTCTCCTCCTCCCCTCTCCTCTTCTCCTCCTGTTCTCCTCTCCTCCTCTCCTCCTCCTGTTCTCCTCTCCTCTCCTCCTCCCTCCTCCTCTCCTCCTCCCCTCTCCTCTTCTCCTCTCCTCCTCTCCTCCTCCCTCTCCTCTTCTCCTCCTGTTCTCCTCTCCTCTCCTCCTCCCCTCTCCTCTTCTCCTCCTGTTCTCCTCTCCTCTCCTCCTCCTCCTCCTCCTCTCCTCCTCCTCTCCTCTCCTCCTCCCTCCTCCTCTCCCCTCCTCCTCTCCTCCTCCCCTCTCCTCTTCTCCTCTCCTCCTCTCCTCCTCCCTCTCCTCTCCTCCTCTCCTCCTGTTCTCCTCTCCTCTCCTCCTCTCTCCTCCTCCCCTCTCCTCTTCTCCTCCTGTTCTCCTCTCCTCTCCTCTCCTCCTCCCTCCTCCTCCTCTCCTCCTCCCCTCTCCTCTTCTCCTCTCCTCCTCTCTCCTCCTCCCCTCTCCTCTTCTCCTCCTGTTCTCCTCTCCTCTCCTCCTCCCTCCTCCTCTCCCCTCCTCCTCTCTCCTCCTCTCTCCTCCTCCCTCCCCTCTCCTCCTCCTCCCCTCTCCTCTTTTCCTCTCCTCCTCTCTCCTCCTCCCTCTCCTCTCCTCCTCCTGTTCTACTCTCCTCTTCTCCTCCTGTTCTCCTCTCCTCTCCTCCTCTCCTCCTGTTCTCCTCTCCTCTCCTCCTCTCTCCTCCTCTCCCCCTCCCTCCTCTTCTCCTCCCTCCTCCTCTCCTCTCCTCCCTCCTCCTCTCCTCCCTCTCCTCCTCTCCTCCCTCCTCCTCCCTCTCCTCCTCCTCTCCTCTCCTCCTCCTCCCTCTCCTCCTCCCCTCTCATCTTCTCCTCCTGTTCTCCTCTCCTCTCCTCCTCTCTCCTCCTCTCCTCCTCTCCTCCTCTTCCTCCTCCCTCCTCCTCTCCTCTCCTCCTCCCTCCTCTTCTCCTCTCCTCCTCCCTCCTCCTCTCCTCTCCTCCTCCTCCCTCCTCCTCTCCTCCTCCCTCCTCTTCTCCTCTCCTCCTCCCTCCTCCTCTCCTCCTCCTCTCTCCTCCTCCCTCCTCTTCTCCTCTCCTCCTCCCTCCTCCTCTCCTCCTCCCTCCTCTTCTCCTCTCCTCCTCTCCTCCTCCTCCCTCCTCCTCTCCTCCTCCTTCCTCTTCTCTTCTCCTCTCCTCCTCCCTCCTCCTCTCCTCTCCTCCTCCTCTCTCCTCCTCCCTCCTCCTCCCTCCTCTTCTCCTCTCCTCCTCCCCTCCTCTCCTCTCCTCCTCCCTCCTCCTCTCCTCTCCTCCTCTCCTCTCCTCCTCCTCTCTCCTCCTCCCTCCTCCCTCCTCCTCTCCTCTCCTCTCCTCCTCTCAGGTGCTGAGCAGGACAGAAACTCCTCAACACGCTAACAACACGCCACACAGAATCCACACAGCAGGAGAATCTGACAGAGTGGAGGAACAGAAGGACGACATGAGAGAGGAAGAGGAGGAAGAGGAAGAGGAAGAAGAGGAAGAGAGAGAGGAAGAGGAAGAGCAAGAGAGAGAGGAAGAGGAAGAGAGAGAGGAGGAAGAGAGAGAGGAGGAAGAGAGAGGGGAAGAGGAAGAGAAAGAGCAAGAGAGAGAGGAAGAGGAAGAGAAAGAGGAAGAGAGAGGGGAAGAGGAAGGGAGGGAGGAAGAGGAAGGGAGAGAGGAAGCAGCGTTCATGAAGAAGGAGACAGAAGAAGAGTGGAGCAAGGAGGAAGGAGAGAGGAAGACTGAAACTGGGTCGGACACAGGAACTCAATCTCCCACAATGCAATGGGACACACTGCCTTCGCACAACTTCCTGGCAGATTGCTGCGAAGAGGCGGAGGCGGAGCCTGTGGTTGACAGGCATGTCAACAAACCAATGGGACAACAGTATTTAGTAAGAGAGGAGGGGCTTAGGATTGACACACATCTCAGCTGTCCAATGAGAAAGCAGGATCCAGCTGGAGAGGTGGGGCTAAAGGCTGAAGAGGATTATGGGATATGTAGTCAAGTGGAGCTGGAGGAGAAACTGTGGGAAACTGTAGAGAGACTGAAGGTGTCTCTCTCTCTGCAGACAGACAGGTGTACAGACAGACAGACAGGTAAGATCTAACAACATAGATCTGTTAACATAGATCTGTTAACATAGACCTGTTAATATAGATCTAACAACACAGAACTGTTAACATAGATCTCTCTGGAGACAGACAGGTGTACACACAGACAGGTAAGATCTAAGAATATAGATCTGTTAACAGAATTGTTAACATACAGCAGATCTAACAACATAGAACTGTTAACATAGAACTAACAACATAGATCTCTCTGCAGACAGACAGGAAAGATCTAATAATTCAGAATATTAACATAGATCTACTGACATCTAATAACAGATCTAAAAACGGATCTAAAAACATAGATCTAATACAGATCTAAAGTTTAACAAACAGACCGTCACTATAGTTAACAGATCTAAAGTTTAACAGACTGTCACTATAGTTAACAGATCTAAAGTTTAACTAACAGACCATCACTATAGTTAACAGATCTAAAGTTTAACAGACCATCACTATAGTTAACAGATCTAAAGTTTAACTAACAGACCGTCACTATAGTTAACAGATCTAAAGTTTAACAGACCGTCACTATAGTTAACAGATCTAAAGTTTAACTAACAGACCGTCACTATAGTTAACAGATCTAAAGTTTAACAGACCGTCACTATAGTTAACAGATCTAAAGTTTAACTAACAGACCGTCACTATAGTTAACAGATCTAAAGTTTAACAGACCGTCACTATAGTTAACAGATCTAAAGTTTAACTAACAGACCGTCACTA